>NW_027038849.1:0-40096 GCF_034236695.1 Oncorhynchus nerka
ATCCATGTAATATGATAGCCTTATATCATTTATTATTGAATCTGCATAATATAGCTCACACCATCAATCCATGTAATATAGTCTACACCATCACAATAAATCCATGTAATATAGTACACCATCACCATAAATCCATGTAATAGTCTACACCATCACAATAAATCCATGTAATATAGTCTACACCTTCACAATAAATCCATGTAATATAGTCTACACCATCACAATAAATCCATGTAATATAGTCTACACCATCACAATAAATCCATGTAATATAGTCTACACCATCACAATAAATCCATGTAATATAGTCTACACCATCACAAAATCCATGTAATATAGTCTACACCATCACAATAAATCCATGTAATATAGCCTACACCATCACAATAAATCCATGTAATATAGTCTACACCATCACAATAAATCCATGTAATATAGTCTACACCATCACAATAAATCCATGTAATATAGTCTACCTACACCATCACAATAAATCCATGTAATATAGTCTACCTACACCATCACAATAAATCCATGTAATATAGTCTACCTACACCATCACAATAAATCCATGTAATATAGTCTACACCATCACCATAAATCCATGTTATATAGTCTACCTACACCTTCACAATAAATCCATGTAATATAGTCTACACCATAAATCCATGTAATATAGCCTACCTACACCTTCACAATAAATCCATGTAATATAGTCTACACCATCACAATAAATCCATGTAATATAGCCTACCTACACCTTCACAATAAATCCATGTAATATAGTCTACACCATAAATCCATGTAATATAGTCTACACCATAAATCCATGTAATATAGCCTACACCATCACAATAAACCCATGTAATATAGCTCACTACAGTCACACCTTCACAATAAATCCATGTAATATAGTGGTACACCATAAATCCATGTAATATAGTCTACACCATAAATCCATGTAATATAGCCTACACCATCACGTGGAATAAATCCATGTAATATAGCCTACACCATAAATCCATGTAATATAGCCTACACCATAAATCCATGTAATATAGTCTACACCATAAATCCATGTAATATAGCCTACACCATCACAATAAATCCATGTAATATAGTCTACACCATAAATCCATGTAATATAGCCTACACCATAAATCCATGTAATATAGTCTACACCATAAATCCATGTAATATAGTCTACACCATCACAATAAATCCATGTAATATAGTCTACACCATAAATCCATGTAATATAGCCTACACCATAAATCCATGTATTATAGCCTACACAATAAATCCATGTAATATAGTCTACACCATAAATCCATGTAATATAGCCTACACCATCACAATAAATCCATGTAATATAGTCTACACCATCACAATAAATCCATGTAATATAGTCTACACCATAAATCCATGTAATATAGCCTACACCATAAATCCATGTATTATAGCCTACACAATAAATCCATGTATTATAGCCTACACCATCAATCCATGTAATATAGTCTACACCTACACCATAAATCCATGTAATATAGCCTACACCATAAATCCATGTAATATAGTCTACCTACACCATAAATCCATGTAATATAGTCTACACCATAAATCCATGTAATATAGTCTACACCATAAATCCATGTATTATAGCCTACCACCAATAAATCCATGTAATATAGTCTACACCATCATAAATAAACCATAAATCCATGTAATATAGCCTACACCATCAATAAATCCATGTAATATAGTCTACACCATCACAATAAATCCATGTAATATAGCCTACACCATCACCATAAATCCATGTAATATAGTCTACACCATCACAATAAATCCATGTAATATAGTCTACACCACACCATCACAATAAATCCATGTAATATAGTCTACACCATCCATAAATCCATGTAATATAGTCTACATCACAATAAATCCATGTAATATACTCTACACCTTCACAATAAAAATCACACCATCACAATAAATCCATGTAATATAGTCTACACCATCACAATAAATCCATGTAATATAGTCTACCACCATCACAATAAATCCATGTAATATAGTCTACACCATCACAATAAATCCATGTAATATAGCCTACACCATCACAATAAATCCATGTAATATAGTCTACACCATCACAATAAATCCATGTAATATAGTCTACACCATCACAATAAATCCATGTAATATAGTCTACACCATCACAATAAATCCATGTAATATAGTCTACCTACACCATCACAATAAATCCATGTAATATAGTCTACCTACACCATCACAATAAATCCATGTAATATAGTCTACACCATCACAATAAAAATACACCATCACAATCCTTATATAGTCTACTACACCTTCACAATAAATCCATGTAATATAGTCTACACCATAAATCCATGTAATATAGCCTACCTACACCTTCACAATAAATCCATGTAATATAGTCTACACCATCACAATAAATCCATGTAATATAGCCTACCTACACCTTCACAATAAATCCATGTAATATAGTCTACACCATAAATCCATGTAATATAGTCTACACCATAAATCCATGTAATATAGCCTACACCATCACAATAAACCCATGTAATATAGCCTACCTACACCTTCACAATAAATCCATGTAATATAGTCTACACCATAAATCCATGTAATATAGTCTACACCATAAATCCATGTAATATAGCCTACACCATCACAATAAATCCATGTAATATAGCCTACACCATAAATCCATGTAATATAGCCTACACTAAACCATGTAATATAAATCCATAAATCCATGTAATATAGCCTACACCATCACAATAAATCCATGTAATATAGTCTACACCATAAATCCATGTAATATAGCCTACACCATAAATCCATGTAATATAGTCTACACCATAAATCCATGTAATATAGTCTACACCATCACAATAAATCCATGTAATATAGTCTACACCATAAATCCATGTAATTATAGTCTACACACCATCACAATAAATCCATAATATAGTCTACACCATCACAATAAATCCATGTAATATAGTCTACACCATCACAATAAATCCATGTAATATAGTCTACACCATCACAATAAATCCATGTAATATAGTCTACACCATCACAATAAATCCATGTAATAGTCTGCCTACACCATCACAATAAATCCATGTAATATAGTCTACCTACACCATCACAATAAATCCATGTAATATAGTCTACCTACACCATCACAATAAATCCATGTAATATAGTCTACACCATCACCATAAATCCATGTAATATAGTCTACCTACACCATCACAATAAATCCATGTAATATAGCCTACACCATAAATCCATGTTATATAGTCTACCTACACCTTCACAATAAATCCATGTAATATAGTCTACACCATAAATCCATGTAATATAGCCTACCTACACCTTCACAATAAATCCATGTAATATAGTCTACACCATCACAATAAATCCATGTAATATAGCCTACCTACACCTTCACAATAAATCCATGTAATATAGTCTACACCATAAATCCATGTAATATAGTCTACACCATAAATCCATGTAATATAGCCTACACCATCACAATAAACCCATGTAATATAGCCTACCTACACCTTCACAATAAATCCATGTAATATAGTCTACACCATAAATCCATGTAATATAGCCTACACCATCACAATAAATCCATGTAATATAGCCTACACCATAAATCCATGTAATATAGCCTACACCATAAATCCATGTAATATAGTCTACACCATAAATCCATGTAATATAGCCTACACCATCACAATAAATCCATGTAATATAGTCTACACCATAAATCCATGTAATATAGCCTACACCATAAATCCATGTAATATAGTCTACACCATAAATCCATGTAATATAGTCTACCTACACCATCACAATAAATCCATGTAATATAGCCTACACCATCACAATAAATCCATGTAATATAGTCTACACCATCACAATAAATCCATGTAATATAGTCTACACCATAAATCCATGTAATATGTACCATAAATCCATGTAATATAGTCTACACCATAAATCCATGTAATATAGTCTACACCATCACAATAAATCCATGTAATATAGTCTACACCATCACAATAAATCCATGTAATATAGCCTACACCATAAATCCATGTAATATAGCCTACACCATAAATCCATGTAATATAGTCTACACCATAAATCCATGTAATATAGTCTACACCATAAATCCATGTAATATAGTCTACACCATCACAATAAATCCATGTAATATAGTCTACACCATAAATCCATGTAATATAGCCTACACCATAAATCCATGTAATATAGCCTACACCATCACAATAAATCCATGTAATATAGTCTACACCATAAATCCATGTAATATAGTCTACACCATCACAATAAATCCATGTAATATAGCCTACACCATAAATCCATGTAATATAGTCTACACCATAAATCCATGTAATATAGTCTACACCATAAATCCATGTAATATAGTCTACACCATCACAATAAATCCATGTAATATAGCCACACCACCATAAATCCATGTAATATAGCCTACACCATAAATCCATGTAATATAGCCTACACCATAAATCCATGTAATATAGCCTACACCATAAATCCATGTATTATAGCCTACACCATAAATCCATGTAATATAGTCTACACCATAAATCCATGTAATATAGTCTACCTACACCATAAATCCATGTAATATAGCCTACCTACACCTTCACAATAAATCCATGTAATATAGTCGACCTACACCATAAATCCATGTAATATAGTCTACACCATAAATCCATGTAATATAGTCTACACCATCACAATAAATCCATGTAATATAGCCTACACCATAAATCCATGTAATATAGCCTACACCATAAATCCATGTATTATAGCCTACACCATAAATCCATGTAATATAGTCTACACCATCACAATAAATCCATGTAATATAGTCTACCTACACCATCACAATAAATCCATGTAATATAGTCTACACCTTCACAATAAATCCATGTAATATAGTCTACACCATCACAATAAATCCATGTAATATAGTCTACACCATCACAATAAATCCATGTAATATAGTCTACACCATCACAATAAATCCATGTAATATAGTCTACACCATCACAATAAATCCATGTAATATAGTCTACACCATCACAATAAATCCATGTAATATAGTCTACACCATCACAATAAATCCATGTAATATAGTCTACCTACACCATCACAATAAATCCATGTAATATAGTCTACCTACACCATCACAATAAATCCATGTAATATAGTCTACCTACACCATCACAATAAATCCATGTAATATAGTCTACCTACACCATCACAATAAATCCATGTAATATAGTCTACCTACACCATCACAATAAATCCATGTAATATAGTCTACCTACACCATCACAATAAATCCATGTAATATAGTCTACACCATCACCATAAATCCATGTAATATAGTCTACCTACACCATCACAATAAATCCATGTAATATAGCCTACACCATAAATCCATGTTATATAGTCTACCTACACCTTCACAATAAATCCATGTAATATAGTCTACACCATAAATCCATGTAATATAGCCTACCTACACCTTCACAATAAATCCATGTAATATAGCCTACCTACACCTTCACAATAAATCCATGTAATATAGTCTACACAATAAATCCATGTAATATAGTCTACACCATCACAATAAATCCATGTAATATAGCCTACCTACACCTTCACAATAAATCCATGTAATATAGTCTACACCATAAATCCATGTAATATAGTCTACACCATAAATCCATGTAATATAGCCTACACCATCACAATAAATCCATGTAATATAGCCTACACCATAAATCCATGTAATATAGCCTACACCATAAATCCATGTAATATAGTCTACACCATAAATCCATGTAATATAGTCTACCTACACCATCACAATAAATCCATGTAATATAGCCTACACCATAAATCCATGTAATATAGCCTACACCATAAATCCATGTAATATAGTCTACACCATAAATCCATGTAATATAGCCTACACCATCACAATAAATCCATGTAATATAGTCTACACCATAAATCCATGTAATATAGCCTACACCATAAATCCATGTAATATAGTCTACACCATAAATCCATGTAATATAGTCTACCTACACCATCACAATAAATCCATGTAATATAGCCTACACCATCACAATAAATCCATGTAATATAGTCTACACCATCACAATAAATCCATGTAATATAGTCTACACAATAAATCCATGTAATATAGTCTACACCATAAATCCATGTAATATAGTCTACACCATAAATCCATGTAATATAGCCTACACCATAAATCCATGTAATATAGTCTACACCATAAATCCATGTAATATAGTCTACACCATCACAATAAATCCATGTAATATAGCCTACACCATAAATCCATGTAATATAGTCTACACCATAAATCCATGTAATATAGTCTACACCATCACAATAAATCCATGTAATATAGTCTACACCATAAATCCATGTAATATAGTCTACACCATAAATCCATGTAATATAGTCTACACCATAAATCCATGTAATATAGCCTACACCATAAATCCATGTAATATAGTCTACACCATAAATCCATGTAATATAGTCTACACAATAAATCCATGTAATATAGCCTACACCATCACAATAAATCCATGTAATATAGTCTACACCATCACAATAAATCCATGTAATATAGTCTACACCATCACAATAAATCCATGTAATATAGCCTACACCATCACAATAAATCCATGTAATATAGTCTACACCATCACAATAAATCCATGTAATATAGTCTACACCATCACAATAAATCCATGTAATATAGCCTACACCATAAATCCATGTAATATAGCCTACACCATAAATCCATGTAATATAGTCTACACCATAAATCCATGTAATATAGTCTACACAATAAATCCATGTAATATAGTCTACACAATAAATCCATGTAATATAGCCTACACCATCACAATAAATCCATGTAATATAGTCTACACCATAAATCCATGTAATATAGTCTACACCATCACAATAAATCCATGTAATATAGTCTACACCATAAATCCATGTAATATAGCCTACACCATAAATCCATGTAATATAGCCTACACCATCACAATAAATCCATGTAATATAGTCTACACCATAAATCCATGTAATATAGTCTACACCATCACAATAAATCCATGTAATATAGCCTACACCATAAATCCATGTAATATAGTCTACACCATAAATCCATGTAATATAGTCTACACCATAAATCCATGTAATATAGTCTACACCATAAATCCATGTAATATAGTCTACACCATAAATCCATGTAATATAGTCTACACCATAAATCCATGTAATATAGTCTACACCATAAATCCATGTAATATAGCCTACACCATAAATCCATGTATTATAGCCTACACCATAAATCCATGTAATATAGTCTACACCATAAATCCATGTAATATAGTCTACACCATAAATCCATGTAATATAGCCTACCTACACCTTCACAATAAATCCATGTAATATAGTCGACCTACACCATAAATCCATGTAATATAGTCTACACCATAAATCCATGTAATATAGTCTACACCATCACAATAAATCCATGTAATATAGCCTACACCATCACAATAAATCCATGTAATATAGTCTACACCATAAATCCATGTAATATAGCCTACACCATAAATCCATGTATTATAGCCTACACCATAAATCCATGTAATATAGTCTACACCATCACAATAAATCCATGTAATATAGCCTACACCATCACAATAAATCCATGTAATATAGTCTACACCATAAATCCATGTAATATAGTCTACACCATCACAATAAATCCATGTAATATAGTCTACACCATAAATCCATGTAATATAGTCTACACCATAAATCCATGTAATATAGCCTACACCATCACAATAAATCCATGTAATATAGTCTACACCATAAATCCATGTAATATAGCCTACACCATAAATCCATGTAATATAGTCTACACCATAAATCCATGTAATATAGTCTACACCATCACAATAAATCCATGTAATATAGTCTACACCATAAATCCATGTAATATAGTCTACACCATAAATCCATGTAATATAGTCTACACCATAAATCCATGTAATATAGTCTACACCATCACAATAAATCCATGTAATATAGTCTACACCATAAATCCATGTAATATAGTCTACACCATCACAATAAATCCATGTAATATAGTCTACACCATCACAATAAATCCATGTAATATAGCCTACACCATAAATCCATGTAATATAGCCTACACCATAAATCCATGTAATATAGCCTACACCATAAATCCATGTAATATAGCCTACACCATAAATCCATGTAATATAGCCTACACCATAAATCCATGTAATATAGCCTACACCATAAATCCATGTAATATAGTCTACACCATCAATCCATGTAATATAGTCTACACCATAAATCCATGTAATATAGTCTACACCATCACCATAAATCCATGTAATATAGTCTACACCATCACAATAAATCCATGTAATATAGTCTACCTACACCTTCACAATAAATCCATGTAATATAGCCTACACCATAAATCCATGTAATATAGTCTACACCATCACAATAAATCCATGTAATATAGTCTACACCATCACAATAAATCCATGTAATATAGTCTACACCATCACAATAAATCCATGTAATATAGTCTACACCATCACAATAAATCCATGTAATATAGTCTACACCATCACAATAAATCCATGTAATATAGTCTACACCATAAATCCATGTAATATAGTCTACACCATCACAATAAATCCATGTAATATAGTCTACACCATAAATCCATGTAATATAGTCTACACCATCACAATAAATCCATGTAATATAGCCTACACCATCACAATAAATCCATGTAATATAGTCTACACCATAAATCCATGTAATATAGTCTACACCATCACAATAAATCCATGTAATATAGCCTACACCATAAATCCATGTAATATAGTCTACACCATAAATCCATGTAATATAGTCTACACCATCACAATAAATCCATGTAATATAGCCTACACCATAAATCCATGTAATATAGCCTACACCATAAATCCATGTAATATAGCCTACACCATAAATCCATGTAATATAGTCTACACCATAAATCCATGTAATATAGTCTACCTACACCATAAATCCATGTAATATAGCCTACCTACACCTTCACAATAAATCCATGTAATATAGTCGACCTACACCATAAATCCATGTAATATAGTCTACACCATAAATCCATGTAATATAGCCTACACCATAAATCCATGTATTATAGCCTACACCATAAATCCATGTAATATAGTCTACACCATCACAATAAATCCATGTAATATAGCCTACACCATCACAATAAATCCATGTAATATAGTCTACACCATAAATCCATGTAATATAGTCTACACCATCACAATAAATCCATGTAATATAGTCTACACCATAAATCCATGTAATATAGCCTACACCATAAATCCATGTAATATAGCCTACACCATAAATCCATGTAATATAGCCTACACCATAAATCCATGTAATATAGTCTACACCATCACAATAAATCCATGTAATATAGCCTACACCATCACAATAAATCCATGTAATATAGTCTACAATAAATCCATGTAATATAGTCTACACCATAAATCCATGTAATATAGCCTACACCATAAATCCATGTAATATAGCCTACACCATAAATCAATGTAATATAGTCTACACCATAAATCCATGTAATATAGTCTACACAATAAATCCATGTAATATAGCCTACACCATAAATCCATGTAATATAGCCTACACCATAAATCCATCACAATAAATCCATGTAATATAGCCTACACCATCACAATAAATCCATGTAATATAGTCTACACCATCACAATAAATCCATGTAATATAGTCTACACCATCACAATAAATCCATGTAATATAGTCTACCTACACAATAAATCCATGTAATATAGTCTACCTACACCATAAATCCATGTAATATAGCCTACACCATAAATCCATGTATTATAGCCTACATCATAAATCCATGTAATATAGTCTACACCATCACAATAAATCCATGTAATATAGTCTACACCATAAATCCATGTAATATAGTCTACACCATAAATCCATGTAATATAGTCTACACCATAAATCCATGTAATATAGTCTACACCATAAATCCATGTAATATAGTCTACCTACACCATCACAATAAATCCATGTAATATAGTCTACACCATCACAATAAATCCATGTAATATAGTCTACACCATCACAATAAATCCATGTAATATAGTCTACCTACACCATCACAATAAATCCATGTAATATAGTCTACACCATCACAATAAATCCATGTAATATAGTCTACACCATCACAATAAATCCATGTAATATAGTCTACACCTTCACAATAAATCCATGTAATATAGTCTACACCATCACAATAAATCCATGTAATATAGTCTACACCATCACAATAAATCCATGTAATATAGTCTACAATAAATCTACACCATCACAATAAATCCATGTAATATAGTCTACACCATCACAATAAATCCATGTAATATAGTCTACACCATCACAATAAATCCATGTAATATAGTCTACCTACACCATCACAATAAATCCATGTAATATAGTCTACACCATCACAATAAATCCATGTAATATAGCCTACACCATCACAATAAATCCATGTAATATAGTCTACCTACACCATCACAATAAATCCATGTAATATAGTCTACACCATCACAATAAATCCATGTAATATAGTCTACCTACACCATCACAATAAATCCATGTAATATAGTCTACACCATCACAATAAATCCATGTAATATAGCCTACACCATCACAATAAATCCATGTAATATAGTCTACCTACACCATCACAATAAATCCAGTCTACCTACACCATCACAATAAATCCATGTAATATAGTCTACACCATCACAATAAATCCATGTAATATAGTCTACACCATCACAATAAATCCATGTAATATAGCCTACACCATCACAATAAATCCATGTAATATAGTCTACACCATCACAATAAATCCATGTAATATAGTCTACCTACACCATCACAATAAATCCATGTAATATAGTACACCATCACATCCATGTAATATAGTCTACACCATCACAATAAATCCATGTAATATAGTCTACCTACACCTTCACAATAAATCCCTACACCATCACAATAAATCCATGTAATATAGCCTACACCATCACAATAAATCCATGTAATATAGTCTACATCACAATAAATCCATGTAATATAGTCTACACCATCACAATAAATCCATGTAATATAGTCTACAATCACAATAAATCCATGTAATATAGTCTACCTACACCATCACAATAAATCCATGTAATATAGTCTACACCATAAATCCATGTAATATAGTCTACACCATCACAATAAATCCATGTAATATAGTCTACCTACACCATCACAATAAATCCATGTAATATAGTCTACCTACACCATCACAATAAATCCATGTAATATAGTCTACACCATCACAATAAATCCATGTAATATAGTCTACACCATCACAATAAATCCATGTAATATAGTCGACCTACACCTTCACCATAAATCCATTATTTATTTTAGACCGGTCTAAAGAAACGGCTGTGGGCTAGAATTCCATGGCTTTATTTTATTTTATTTTATAGTATGAAGAAAACAATTGAACGTAGCTGAATGAAATGGAAAGGATATTTTCTCCAAACCGTTTGAGGAAGGCGCACGTAGCAGTAAAATGGAAAGGATATTTTCTCCAAACCGTTTGAGGAAGGCGCACGTAGCAGTAAAATGGAAAGGATATTTTCTCCAAACCGTTTGAGGAAGGCGCACGTAGCAGTAAAATGGAAAGGATATTTTCTCCAAACCGTTTGAGGAAGGCGCACGTAGCAGTAGGCTTACGAGCGCGAATGTTTCATTAGCGGGATAACGCCATTTATCAGAAGAGACCGCAGATGTGATTATGCATCTCATGCTTTGTTATAAAGGTGCATTTTAATGGTGAAAATGATCTTCCCCCAAACTGGAAACTCACGTGCTGCATATGTATCCCAGTTAGGCTCTACACCCCCTTGTTAGGCTCTACACCCCCTTGTTAGGCTCTACACCCCCTTGCTAGGCTCTACACCCCTTGTTAGGCTCTACACCCCAGTTAGGCTCTACACCCCTTGTAAAGCGGATTAACGTATGCCAGTTAGGCTCTACACCCCCAGTTAGGCTCTACACCCCATTGTAAAGTGGATTAATGTATCCCAGTTAGGCTCTACACCTCCTTGTTAGGCTCTACACCGCCAGTTAGGCTCTACACCCCTAGTTAGGCTCTACACCCCCTTGTAAAGCAGATTAATGTATCCCAGTTAGGCTCTACACCCCCAGTTAGGCTCTACACCCCCAGTTAGGCTCTACACCCCTTGTTAGGCTCCTTGTTAGGCTCTACACCCCCTTGTTAGGCTCTACACCCCCTTGTTAGGCTCTACACCCCCTTGTTAGGCTCTACACCCCCTTGTTAGGCTCTACACCCCCAGTTAGGTTCTACACCCCCAGTTAGGCTCTACACCCCCTTGTAAAGTGGATTAATGTATGCCAGTTAGGCTCTACACCTCCTTGTTAGGCTCTACACCCCCAGTTAGGCTCTACACCCCCAGTTAGGCTCTACACCCCTTGTTAGGCTCTACACCCCCAGTTAGGCTCTACACCCCCTTGTAAAGTGGATTAATGTATGCCAGTTAGGCTCTACACCCCAGTTAGGCTCTACACCCCCAGTTAGGCTCTACACCCCTTGTTAGGCTCCTTGTTAGGCTCTACACCCCCTTGTTAGGCTCTACACCCCTTGTTAGGCTCTACACCCCTTGTTAGGCTCTACACCCCCAGTTAGGCTCTACACCCCCAGTTAGGTTCTACACCCCCAGTTAGGCTCTACACCCCCTTGTAAAGTGGATTAATGTATGCCAGTTAGGCTCTACACCCCCAGTTAGGCTCTACACCCCCTTGTAAAGTGGATTAATGTATCCCAGTTAGGCTCTACACCTCCTTGTTAGGCTCTACACCCCCAGTTAGGCTCTACACCCCCTTGTTAGGCTCTACACCCCCAGTTAGGCTCTACACCCCTTGTAAAGTGGATTAATGTATGCCAGTTAGGCTCTACACCCCCAGTTAGGCTCTACACCCCCTTGTTAGGCTCTACACCCCCTTGTTAGGCTCTACACCCCCCAGTTAGGTTCTACACTCCCTTGTAAAGTGGATTAATGTATGCCAGTTAGGCTCTACACCCCCTTGTAAAGTGGATTAATGTATGCCAGTTAGGCTCTACACCCCCAGTTAGGCTCTACACCCCTTGTTAGGCTCCTTGTTAGGCTCTACACCCCTTGTTAGGCTCTACACCCCTTGTTAGGCTCTACACCCCTTGTTAGGCTCTACACCCCCAGTTAGGCTCTACACCCCCAGTTAGGTTCTACACCCCCAGTTAGGCTCTACACCCCTTGTAAAGTGGATTAATGTATGCCAGTTAGGCTCTACACCCCCAGTTAGGCTCTACACCCCTTGTAAAGTGGATTAATGTATCCCAGTTAGGCTCTACACCTCCTTGTTAGGCTCTACACCCCCAGTTAGGCTCTACACCCCCTTGTTAGGCTCTACACCCCCTTGTTAGGCTCTACACCCCCAGTTAGGCTCTACACCCCTTGTAAAGTGGATTAATGTATGCCAGTTAGGCTCTACACCCCCAGTTAGGCTCTACACCCCCTTGTTAGGCTCTACACCCCCCCAGTTAGGTTCTACACTCCTTGTAAAGTGGATTAATGTATGCCAGTTAGGCTCTACACCCCCTTGTAAAGTGGATTAATGTATGCCAGTTAGGCTCTACACCCCCAGTTAGGCTCTACACCCCCAGTTAGGCTCTACACCCCCTTGTAAAGTGGATTAATGTATCCCAGTTAGGCTCTACACCTCCTTGTTAGGCTCTACACCCCCAGTTAGGCTCTACACCCCTTGTTAGGCTCTACACCCCCTTGTTAGGCTCTACACCGCCAGTTAGGCTCTACACCCCCAGTTAGGCTCTACACCCCCTTGTAAAGTGGATTAATGTATCCCAGTTAGGCTCTACACCTCCTTGTTAGGCTCTACACCCCCAGTTAGGCTCTACACCGCCAGTTAGGCTCTACACCCCTAGTTAGGCTCTACACCCCCTTGTAAAGCAGATTAATGTATCCCAGTTAGGCTCTACACCCCCAGTTAGGCTCTACACCCCCAGTTAGGCTCTACACCCCCTTGTTAGGCTCCTTGTTAGGCTCTACACCCCCTTGTTAGGCTCTACACCCCCTTGTTAGGCTCTACACCCCCAGTTAGGTTCTACACCCCCAGTTAGGCTCTACACCCCCTTGTAAAGTGGATTAATGTATCCCAGTTAGGCTCTACACCTCCTTGTTAGGCTCTACACCCCCAGTTAGGCTCTACACCCCCTTGTTAGGCTCTACACCCCTTGTTAGGCTCTACACCCCTTGTTAGGCTCCTTGTTAGGCTCCTTGTTAGGCTCTACACCCCTTGTTAGGCTCTACACCCCCTTGTTAGGCTCTACACCCCCTTGTTAGGCTCTACACCCCAGTTAGGCTCTACACCCCTTGTAAAGTGGATTCATGTATGCCAGTTAGGCTCTACACCCCAGTTAGGCTCTACACCCCCTTGTAAAAGTGGATTAATGTATGCCAGTTAGGCTCTACACCCCCAGTTAGGCTCTACACCCCTTGTTAGGCTCTACACCCCCTTGTTAGGCTCTACACCCCCTTGTTAGGCTCTACACCCCTTGTTAGGCTCTACACCCCCAGTTAGGCTCTACACCCCTTGTTAGGCTCTACACACCCCAGTTAGGCTCTACACCCCCTTGTAAAGTGGATTAATGTATCCCAGTTAGGCTCTACACCCCCAGTTAGGCTCTACACCCCCAGTTAGGCTCTACACCCCCTTGTTAGGCTCTACACCCCTTGTAAAGTGGATTAATGTATCCCAGTTAGGCTCTACACCCCCAGTTAGGCTCTACACCCCCAGTTAGGCTCTACACCCCAGTTAGGCTCTACACCCCCTTGTTAGGCTTTACACCCCCAGTTAGGCTCTACACCCCCTTGTAAAGTGGATTAATGTATCCCAGTTAGGCTCTACACCTCCTTGTTAGGCTCTACACCCCCAGTTAGGCTCTACACCGCCAGTTAGGCTCTACACCCCTAGTTAGGCTCTACACCCCTTGTAGCAGATTAATGTATCCCAGTTAGGCTCTACACCCCCTTGTTAGGCTCTACACCCCCAGTTAGGCTCTACACCCCAGTTAGGCTCTACACCCCTTGTTAGGCTCCTTGTTAGGCTCTACACCCTTGTTAGGCTCTACACCCCTTGTTAGGCTCTACACCCCCAGTTAGGCTCTACACCCCCAGTTAGGTTCTACACCCCAGTTAGGCTCTACACCCCTTGTTAGGCTTTTACACCCCCAGTTAGGCTCTACACCCCCTTGTAAAGTGGATTAATGTATCCCAGTTAGGCTCTACACCTCCTTGTTAGGCTCTACACCCCCAGTTAGGCTCTACACCGCCAGTTAGGCTCTACACCCCTAGTTAGGCTCTACACCCCTTGTAGCAGATTAATGTATCCCAGTTAGGCTCTACACCCCCTTGTTAGGCTCTACACCCCCAGTTAGGCTCTACACCCCAGTTAGGCTCTACACCCCTTGTTAGGCTCCTTGTTAGGCTCTACACCCCTTGTTAGGCTCTACACCCCTTGTTAGGCTCTACACCCCCAGTTAGGCTCTACACCCCCAGTTAGGTTCTACACCCCCAGTTAGGCTCTACACCCCTTGTAAAGTGGATTAATGTATGCCAGTTAGGCTCTACACCCCCAGTTAGGCTCTACACCCCCAGTTAGGCTCTACACCCCCTTGTAAAATGGATTAATGTATGCCAGTTAGGCTCTACACCCCCAGTTAGGCTCTACACCCCCTTGTAAAGTGGATTAATGTATCCCAGTTAGGCTCTACACCTCCTTGTTAGGCTCTACACCTCCAGTTAGGCTCTACACCCCCTTGTTAGGCTCTACACCCCCTTGTTAGGCTCTACACCCCCAGTTAGGCTCTACACCCCCTTGTAAAGTGGATTAATGTATGCCAGTTAGGCTCTACACCCCCAGTTAGGCTCTACACCCCCAGTTAGGCTCTACACCCCCTTGTAAAGTGGATTAATGTATCCCAGTTAGGCTCTACACCTCCTTGTTAGGCTCTACACCCCCAGTTAGGCTCTACACCCCCAGTTAGGCTCTACACCCCCAGTTAGGCTCTGCACCCCCTTGTTAGGCTCTACACCTCCTTGTTAGGCTCTACACCTCCTTGTTAGGCTCTACACCCCCAGTTAGGCTCTACACCCCCAGTTAGGCTCTACACCCCCTTGTTAGGCTCTACACCCCCTTGTAAAGTGGATTAATGTATCCCTGTTAGGCTCTACACCCCCAGTTAGGCTCTACACCCCCAGTTAGGCTCTACACCCCCTTGTAAAGGGGATTAATGTATGCCAGTTAGGCTCTACACCCCCAGTTAGGCTCTACACCCCCAGTTAGGCTCTACACCCCCAGTTAGGCTCTGCACCCCCTTGTTAGGCTCTACACCCCCTTGTTAGGCTCTGCACCCCCTTGTTAGGCTCTGCACCCCCTTGTTAGGCTCTACACCTCCTTGTTAGGCTCTACACCCCCAGTTAGGCTCTACACCCCCAGTTAGGCTCTACACCCCCTTGTAAAGCTGATTAATGTGCTTCATTTTAAGAAGTGATTTGGACACATTTATGGACTAGACTACATGAGGTGTGATACTAACCTTACAGGACTATGGACTAGACTACATGAGGTGTGATACTAACCTTATAGGACTATGGACTAGACTACATGAGGTGTGATACTAACCTTATAGGACTATGGGCTGGGCTACATGAGGTGTGATACTAACCTTATAGGACTATGGACTAGACTACATGAGGTGTGATACTAACCTTATAGGACTATGGACTAGACTACATGAGGTGTGATACTAACCTTATAGGACTATGGACTAGACTACATGAGGTGTGATACTAACCTTATAGGACTATGGACTAGACTACATGAGGTGTGATACTAACCTTATAGGACTATGGACTAGACTACATGAGGTGTGATACTAACCTTATAGGACTATGGACTAGGCTATATGAGGTGTGATACTAACCTTATAGGACTATGGACTAGACTACATGAGGTGTGATACTAACCATATAGGACTATGGGCTAGGCTACATGAGGTGTGATACTAACCTCATTAAAACATATAGGACTATGGGTTAGGCTTCATGAGGTGTGATACTAACCTTATAGGACTATGGACTAGACTACATGAGGTGTGATACTAACCTTATAGGACTATGGACTAGACTACATGAGGTGTGATACTATGATACAATTTTAAAGGCTATTGTCACCCATCAGACTATTCTTGATTTGATCTTGTCTTTACATGTACTAAATAATACATGTGTGGAATTAGTTTTGATTTAGAATGGACCATTATCATGCACCTGTCTCAGAACAGGGGGTAAAATACATGTGGCCGCTACCTCACTGTGGCCGCTACCTCACTGTGGCCGCTACCTCACTGTGGCCGCTACCTCACTGTGGCCGCTACCTCACTGTGGCCGCTACCTCACTGTGGCCGCTACCTCACTGTGGCCGCTACCTCACTGTGGCCGCTACCTCACTGTGGCCGCTACCTCACTGTGGCCGTTACCTCACTGTGGCCGTTACCTCAGGTCCTGGAGATTACAGCTGTGCTCACTGTGGCGGTTACCTCACTGTGGCCGTTACCTCACTGTGGCCGTTACCTCACTGTGGCCGTTACCTCACTGTGGCCGTTACCTCACTGTGGCCGTTACCTCAGGTCCTGGAGATTACAGCTGTGCTCACTGTGGCCGTTACCTCACTGTGGCCGTTACCTCAGGTCCTGGAGATTACAGCTGTGCTCACTGTGGCCGTTACCTCACTGTGGCCGTTACCTCAGGTCCTGGAGATTACAGCTGTGCTCACTGTGGCCGTTACCTCACTGTGGCCGTTACCTCAGGTCCTGGAGATTACAGCTGTGCTCACTGTGGCCGTTACCTCACTGTGGCCGTTACCTCAGGTCCTGGAGATTACAGCTGTCCTCACTGTGGCCGTTACCTCACTGTGGCCGTTACCTCAGGTCCTGGAGATTACAGCTGTCCTCACTGTGGCCGTTACCTCACTGTGGCCGTTACCTCACTGTGGCCGTTACCTCGGGTCCTGGAGATTACAGCTGTCCTCACTGTGGCCGTTACCTCAGGTCCTGGAGATTACAGCTGTCCTCACTGTGGCTGTTACCTCACTGTGGCCGTTACCTCAGGTTGTCTTCTGTATTTAGTTTGATAGCAGCCCAATTTTTTTTTCACTTTCCTGATTTGGAAAAGTTTTCTGAAGAATGTGTTTGGTCCAGTAATAAAACACAAAGATGGAAACCGTGGTGGAAATTACCATCGTTTTCAGATTTATTTTCTTCCCATAATTGGAAAAAAAAGGCTCTTGAAAGAAAAGCCAGTGAGATTTGAAATAATTATCTCCAGTGTGTGTATAGAAACCCCTCGCCGCAGAGTGTGTAGGAGTCCTCTGAGCTTGGGCAATTACACGAAGACAAGTGCTGCGGAGTCCCAGGTGTCTGTTCTTCGCTATAGCAGTGTAGCACAGCGGGCACTGTAGTACCCACTCACAGAGCACCAGACCGGTGATGAACGCTACCCTTTTTATGTAACGGTGGCTAATTAAAACTCCGTCGTTCTATTATCTCTGTCGTTCTGTTATCTCCGTCGTTCTGTTATCTCCGTCGTTCTGTTATCTCCGTCGTTCTGTTATCTCCGTCGTTCTGTTATCTCCGTCGTTCTGTTATCTCCGTCGTTCTATTATCTCCGTCGTTCTATTATCTCCGTCGTTCTATTATCGCCGTCGTTCTATTATCTCCGTCGTTCTATTATCTCTGCTGAGCGCCGAGCCACGGTGAAGAGTACGGCGGAGAGATCCCATGTCCGTCTGTATTGAAGATAACTCAATAGGCCTGGTGGATGTTATTCATCTGTCTACTGTGTATTCAGTCCATCCAGGCCCCCTTCTCCTCCTTGTAGTACGATGCCCTCTTTTTGTTCATTGGGTGAAACATTAACATGTGGAAATCCATGTTTTAGATGTAACACAACGGTTAGAAGATGAGGACGTCTGCAGTTGTAGTCAGAATTGACTATTAATATATTTGAATACGTTTTTTTTTTAAATGCCGTCAATTCTCTTTTTTGAACCTTTTTATTTAACTAGGCATGTCTGTTAAGAACAAATTCTTATTTTCAATGACGGCCTACCGGGGAACAGTGGGTTAACTGCCTTGTTCAGGTGCAGAAACCACTAGGCTACCTCCTACCCACTGTCCAGGGGCCACGGGTCTGTATCATATCCTACCCACTGTCCAGGGGCCACGGGTCTGTATCATATCCTACCCACTGTCTAGGGGACACAGGTCTATCATATCCTACCCACTGTCTAGGGGACACAGGTCTATCATATCCTACCCACTGTCTAGGGGACACGGGTCTGTATCATATTCTACCCACTGTCTAGGGGACACAGGTCTATCATATCCTACCCACTGTCTAGGGGACACGGGTCTATCATATTCTACCCACTGTCCAGGGGCCACAGGTCTGTATCATATCCTGTCCTCTAACCACAAGGCTACCTGCCACCCCCTCTAACCACTAGGTCTGTATCATATCCTACCCACTGTCCAGGGGCCACGGGTCTGTATCATATTCTACCCACTGTCCAGGGGACACAGGTCTATCATATCCTACCCACTGTCCAGGGGACACAGGTCTGTATCATACCCGTGTCCAGGGGACACAGGTCTGTATCATACCCTACCCACTGTCTAGGGGACACGGGTCTGTATCATATCCTACCCACTGTCTAGGGGACACGGGTCTGTATCATATCCTACCCACTGTCTAGGGGACACGGGTCTGTATCATATCCTACCCACTGTCTAGGGGACACGGGTCTGTATCATATCCTACCCACTGTCCAGGGGCCACGGGTCTGTATCATATCCTACCCACTGTCCAGGGGCCACAGGTCTATCATATCCTACCCACTGTCTAGGGGCCACAGGTCTGTATCATATCCTACCCACTGTCCAGGGGCCACAGGTCTGTATCATATCCTACCCACTGTCCAGGGGCCACAGGTCTGTATCATATCCTACCCACTGTCCAGGGGCCACAGGTCTGTATCATATCCTACCCACTGTCTAGGGGCCACAGGTCTGTATCATATTCTACCCACTGTCCAGGGGCCACAGGTCTGTATCGTATCATATCCTACCCACTGTCCAGGGGCCACAGGTCTGTATCATATCCTGTCCTTTAACCACAAGGCTACCTGCCCCCCCCCCCCCCCCCACACTCTAACCACTAGGTCTGTATCATATCCTACCCACTGTCCAGGGGCCCCAGTCACATGCATACTAAAACACTCTGTGTATTGTAACGTTCTGTTATTGCTCTGAGTTGATGATGTCATCCCCGCAGTTGATTTCTCCATTGTCTGTCTATGCGATCTAGTAGTCCTAGGTTACTACTGGCTCCCAAAATGCCACCCTAATACCTAATTGGGTCCTGGTCAGAAGTAGTGCACTGAATAGGTGCGGTGTGGGACACACGACGAGATTCTAATTCAGAACCCTGTTCCCATCTGTTACGTTGAATCCCCACATAAACCAGTTAACAGACACTTTGGCCCATTTTCTTTTTTTGTGTGTGTGTCTGTTGTCTTGATAATCAGCCGTTTAATAATGCTCAGCATCAATATGCTCTTTTTAAACCCCCCATTTTGCTTTAGTTAATGGAGTCGCAGAGAGGCGGTCAGTGAATTGCTCTGGGGGTTAATGACATTAAGATATGTTTGTAAAGGGCTAAATTAAATCAGTCGTAGATTGTAGCTCCGTCAAGTCATGCCAGACAACCAGACAACCCCATTGAAGAAAGAGAGTGGGGGAGAGCGAGAGGGGGGGGGGGGGGGGGGGATTCCTACTCTAACCTCCTCGCAGCAAATGCACTTATGTTGTAGGGACATAAAGTAAATGGGTCTGGGACGTGAATGGAGCTAAATGGTTATTGGTGCTAGCTGGGTCTCTACTGGCTTCCGGCTGGTCCTGTTATCCCTGTTGCTTCATCGGTTTACGCTGCTGCTGCTACTGTCATATCCATCACTCCAGTATCCCTGTCTCCTTCCCCCTATACATATCTACCTCCATCACTACAGTATCCCTGTCTCCTTCCCCCTATACATATCTACCTCCATCACTCCAGTATCCCTGTCTCCTTACCCCCTATACATATCTACCTCCATCACTCCAGTATCCCTGTCTCCTTACCCCTATACATATCTACCTCCATCACTCCAGTATCCCTGTCTCCTTCCCCTATACATATCTACCTCCATCACTCCAGTATCCCTGTCTCCTTCCCCTATACATATCTACCTCCATCACTCCAGTATCCTCGCCCCTTCCCCCTATACATATCTACCTCCATCACTCCAGTATCCCTGTCTCCTTCCCCTATACATATCTACCTCCATCACTCCAGTATCCCTGTCTCCTTCCCCTATACATATCTACCTCCATCACTCCAGTATCCCTGTCCCCTTCCCCTATACATATCCATCACTCCAGTATCCCTGTCTCCTACCCCTATACATATCTACCTCCATCACTCCAGTATCCCTGTCTCCTTACCCCCTATACATATCTACCTCCATCACTCCAGTATCCCTGTCTCCTTACCCCCTATACATATCTACCTCCATCACTCCAGTATCCCTGTCTCCTTACCCCTATACATATCTACCTCCATCACTCCAGTATCCCTGTCTCCTTACCCCTATATCTACCTCCATCACTCCAGTATCCCTGTCTCCCTACTCCCTATACATATCTACCTCCATCACTACAGTATCCCTGTCTCCTTACCCTATACATATCTACCTCCATCACTCCAGTATCCCTGTCTCCTACCCCTATACATATCCATCACTACAGTATCCCTGTCTCCTTCCCCTATACATATCCATCACTACAGTATCCCTGTCCCCTTCCCCTATACATATCTACCTCCATCACTCCAGTATCCCTGTCTCCTTCCCCTATACATATCTACCTCCATCACTCCAGTATCCCTGTCTCCTTACCCCTATACATATCTACCTCCATCACCCAGTATCCCTGTCTCCTTACCCCTATACATATCTACCTCCATCACTACAGTATCCCTGTCTCCTTCCCCTATACATATCTACCTCCATCACTCCAGTATCCCTGTCTCCTTCCCTATACATATCTACCTCCATCACTCCAGTATCCCTGTCTCCTTCCCTATACATATCTACCTCCATCACTCCAGTATCCCTGTCTCCTTACCCCCTATACATATCTACCTCCATCACTCCAGTATCCCTGTCTCTTACCCTATACATATCTACCTCCATCACTCCAGTATCCCTGTCTCCTTACCCCTATACATATCTACCTCCATCACTCCAGTATCCCTGTCTCCTTACCCCTATACATATCTACCTCCATCACTCCAGTATCCCTGTCTCCTTACCCCCTATACATATCTACCTCCATCACTCCAGTATCCCTGTCCCCTTCCCCTATACATATCTATTTCCATCACTCCAGTATCCCTGTCCCCTTCCCCTATACATATCTACCTCCATCACTACAGTATCCCTGTCTCCTTACCCCCTATACATATCTACCTCCATCACTCCAGTATCCCTGTCTCCTTACCCCTATACATATCTACCTCCATCACTACAGTATCCTGTCTCCTTACCCCTATACATATCTACCTCCATCACTCCAGTATCCCTGTCTCCTTACCCCTATACATATCTACTCCATCACTCCAGTATCCCTGTCCCCTTCCCCTATACATATCTACCTCCATCACTCCAGTATCCCTGTCCCCTTCATATCTATACATATCTACCTCCATCACTACAGTATCCCTGTCTCCTTACCCCCTATACATATCTACCTCCATCACTCCAGTATCCCTGTCCCCTTCCCCCTATACATATCTACCTCCATCACTCCAGTATCCCTGTCCCCTTACCCCTATACATATCTACCTCCATCACTCCAGTATCCCTGTCCCCTTCCTCTATACATATCTACCTCCATCACTCCAGTATCCCTGTACATGTTAATATGGTACTGACCCTGTATATAGTCACCTTACCCCTATACATATCTACCTCCATCACTCCAGTATCTCTGTCTCCTTACCCCTATACATATCTACCTCCATCACTCCAGTATCTCTGTCTCCTTACCCCTATACATATCCATCACTACAGTATCCCTGTCCCCTTACCCCTATACATATCTACCTCCATCACTCCAGTATCCCTGTCTCCTTCCCTATACATATCTACCTCCATCACTCCAGTATCCCTGTCTCCTTACCCCTATACATATCCATCACTACAGTATCCCTGTCTCCTTACCCCTATACATATCCATCACTACAGTATCCCTGTCTCCTTACCCCTATACATATCCATCACTACAGTATCCCTGTCTCCTTCCCCCTATACATATCCATCACTACAGTATCCCTGTCTCCTTACCCCTATACATATCTACCTCCATCACTACAGTATCCCTGTCTCCTTCCCCCTATACATATCTACCTCCATCACTACAGTATCCCTGTCTCCTTCCCCCCTATACATATCCATCACTACAGTATCCCTGTCTCCTTCCCCCCTATACATATCCATCACTACAGTATCCCTGTCTCCTTACCCTATACATATCCATCACTACAGTATCCCTGTCACCTACCCTATACATATCCATCACTACAGTATCCCTGTCACCTTACCCCTATACATATCCATCACTACAGTATCCCTGTCACCTTACCCCTATACATATCCATCACTCCAGTATCCCTGTCTCCTTACCCCTATACATATCTACCTCCATCACTACAGTATCCCTGTCTCCTTCCCCCTATACATATCTACCTCCATCACTACAGTATCCCTGTCTCCTTCCCCCTATACATATCCATCACTACAGTATCCCTGTCTCCTTACCCCTATACATATCCATCACTACAGTATCCCTGTCACCTTACCCCTATACATATCCATCACTACAGTATCCCTGTCTCCTTACCCCTATACATATCCATCACTACAGTATCCCTGTCTCCTTACCCCTATACATATCCATCACTACAGTATCCCTGTCTCCTTACCCCTATGCATATCCATCACTACAGTATCCCTGTACATTGTTAATATGGTACTGACCCTGTATATAGTCACCGTCCCCCTATACATATCTACCTCCATCACTCCAGTATCCTCGCCCTTCCCCTATACATATCTACCTCCATCACTCCAGTATCCCTGTCTCCTTCCCCTATACATATCTACCTCCATCACCCAGTATCCCTGTCTCCTACCCCCTATACATATCTACCTCCATCACTCCAGTATCCCTGTCTCCTTCCCCTATACATATCTACCTCCATCACTCCAGTATCCCTGTCTCCTTACCCCTATACATTTCTACCTCCATCACTCCAGTATCCCTGTCTCCTTACCCCTATACATATCTACCTCCATCACTCCAGTATCCCTGTCTCTTCCCCCTATACATATCTACCTCCATCACTCCAGTATCCTCGCCCTTCCCCCTATACATATCTACCTCCATCACTCCAGTATCCCTGTCCCTTCCCCTATACATATCTACCTCCATCACTCCAGTATCCTCGCCCTCTTCCCCTATACATATCTACCTCCATCACTCCAGTATCCCTGTCTCCTTCCCCTTATACATATCTACCTACATCACTCCAGTATCCCTGTCTCCTTCCCCCTCTACATATCTACCTCCATCACTCCAGTATCCCTGTACATTGTTAATATGGTACTGAGCCTGTATGTAGTCACCTTACCACTATACATATCTACCTCCATCACTCCAGTATCCCTGTACATTTTTTATATGCTACTGACCCTGTGTGTAGTCACCTTACCCCCTATACATATCTATCTCTATCACTCCAGTATCCCTGTCTCCTTCCCCCTATACATATCTACCTCCATCACTCCAGTATCCCTGTCTCCTTCCCCCTATACATATCCATCACTACAGTATCCCTGTCCCCTTCCCCCTATACATATCTACCTACATCACTACAGTATCCCTGTACATGTTAATATGGTACTGACCCTGTATATAGTCACCTTCCCCCTATACATATCTACCTCCATCACTCCAGTATCCCTGTCCCCTTCCCCCTATACATATCTACCTCCATCACGACAGTATCCCTGTACATGTTAATATGGTACTGACCCTGTATATAGTCACCTTCCCCCTATACATATCTACCTCCATCACTCCAGTATCCCTGTCCCCTTCCCCCTATACATATCTACCTCCATCACTCCAGTATCCCTGTCCCCTTACCCCTATACATATCTACCTCCATCACTCCAGTATCCCTGTCCCCTTCCCCCTATACATATCTACCTCCATCACTCCAGTATCCCTGTACATGTTAATATGGTACTGACCCTGTATATAGTCACCTTACCCCTATACATATCTACCTCCATCACTCCAGTATCTCTGTCTCCTTACCCCTATACATATCTACCTCCATCACTCCAGTATCTCTGTCTCCTTACCCCTATACATATCCATCACTACAGTATCCCTGTCCCCTTACCCCTATACATATCTACCTCCATCACTCCAGTATCCCTGTCTCCTTCCCCCTATACATATCTACCTCCATCACTCCAGTATCCCTGTCTCCTTTCCCCTATACATATCCATCACTACAGTATCCCTGTCTCCTTACCCCTATACATATCCATCACTACAGTATCCCTGTCTCCTTACCCCTATACATATCCATCACTACAGTATCCCTGTCTCCTTCCCCCTATACATATCCATCACTACAGTATCCCTGTCTCCTTACCCCTATACATATCTACCTCCATCACTACAGTATCCCTGTCTCCTTCCCCCTATACATATCTACCTCCATCACTACAGTATCCCTGTCTCCTTCCCCCTATACATATCCATCACTACAGTATCCCTGTCTCCTTCCCCCTATACATATCCATCACTACAGTATCCCTGTCTCCTTACCCCCTATACATATCTACCTCCATCACTCCAGTATCCCTGTCTCCTTACCCCTATACATATCTACCTCCATCACTCCAGTATCCCTGTCTCCTTCCCCCTATACATATCTACCTCCATCACTCCAGTATCCCTGTCTCCTTCCCCCTATACATATCTACCTCCATCACTCCAGTATCCCTCGCCCTTCCCCTATACATATCTACTCCATCACTCCAGTATCCCTGTCTCCTTCCCCCTATACATATCTACCTCCATCACTCCAGTATCCCTGTCTCCTTCCCCCTATACATATCTACCTCCATCACTCCAGTATCCCTGTCCCCTTCCCCCTATACATATCCATCACTCCAGTATCCCTGTCTCCTTACCCCTATACATATCTACCTCCATCACTCCAGTATCCCTGTCTCCTTACCCCCATACATATCTACCTCCATCACCCAGTATCCCTGTCTCCTTACCCCTATACATATCTACCTCCATCACCCAGTATCCCTGTCTCCTTACCCCCCTATACATATCTACCTCCATCACTCCAGTATCCCTGTCTCCTTACTCCCCTATACATATCTACCTCCATCACTCCAGTATCCCTGTCTCTTTCCCCTATACATATCTACCTCCATCACTACAGTATCCCTGTCTCCTTACCCCTATACATATCTACCTCCATCACTCCAGTATCCCTGTCTCCTTACCCCCTATACATATCCATCACTACAGTATCCCTGTCTCCTTCCCCCTATACATATCCATCACTACAGTATCCCTGTCCCCTTCCCCCTATACATATCTACCTCCATCACTCCAGTATCCCTGTCTCCTTCCCCCTATACATATCTACCTCCATCACTCCAGTATCCCTGTCTCCTTACCCCCTATACATATCTACCTCCATCACTCCAGTATCCCTGTCTCCTTACCCCCTATACATATCTACCTCCATCACTACAGTATCCCTGTCTCCTTCCCCCTATACATATCTACCTCCATCACTCCAGTATCCCTGTCTCCTTCCCCCTATACATATCTACCTCCATCACTCCAGTATCCCTGTCTCCTTCCCCCTATACATATCTACCTCCATCACTCCAGTATCCCTGTCTCCTTACCCCTATACATATCTACCTCCATCACTCCAGTATCCCTGTCTCCTTACCCCCTATACATATCTACCTCCATCACCCAGTATCCCTGTCTCCTTACCCCTATACATATCTACCTCCATCACTCCAGTATCCCTGTCTCTACCCCTATACATATCTACCTCCATCACTCCAGTATCCCTGTCTCCTTACCCCCTATACATATCTACCTCCATCACTCCAGTATCCCTGTCCCCTTCCCCCTATACATATCTACCTCCATCACTCCAGTATCCCTGTCCCTTCCCCCTATACATATCTACCTCCATCACTACAGTATCCCTGTCTCCTTACCCCCTATACATATCTACCTCCATCACTCCAGTATCCCTGTCTCCTTACCCCCTATACATATCTACCTCCATCACTACAGTATCCCTGTCTCCTTACCCCCTATACATATCTACCTCCATCACCCAGTATCCCTGTCTCCTTACTCCCTATACATATCTACCTCCATCACTCCAGTATCCCTGTCCCTTCCCCTATACATATCTACCTCCATCACTCCAGTATCCCTGTCCCCTTCCCTATACATATCTACCTCCATCACTCCAGTATCCCTGTCTCCTACCCCTATACATATCTACCTCCATCACTCCAGTATCCCTGTCTCCTTACCCCCTATACATATCTACCTCCATCACTCCAGTATCCCTGTCTCCTTCCCCCTATACATATCTACCTCCATCACTCCAGTATCCCTGTCTCCTTCCCCCTATACATATCTACCTCCATCACTCCAGTATCCCTGTACATGTTAATATGGTACTGACCCTGTATATAGTCACCTTACCCCTATACATATCTACCTCCATCACTCCAGTATCCCTGTCTCCTTCCCCCTATACATATCTACCTCCATCACTCCAGTATCCCTGTCTCCTTACCCCTATACATATCTACCTCCATCACCCAGTATCCCTGTCTCCTTACCCTATACATATCTACTCTCCATCACTCCAGTATCCTGTCTCCTTACCCCTATACATATCTACCTCCATCACTCCAGTATCCCTGTCCCCTTCCCCTATACATATCTACCTCCATCACTCCAGTATCCCGCCCCTTCCCCCTATACATATCTACCTCCATCACTCCAGTATCCCTGTCTCCTTACTCCCTATACATATCTACCTCCATCACTCCAGTATCCCTGTCTCTTCCCCTATACATATCTACCTCCATCACTCCAGTATCCCTGTCTCCTTCCCCTATACATATCTACCTCCATCACTCCAGTATCCCTGTCTCCTTCCCCCTATACATATCTACCTCCATCACTCCAGTATCCCTGTCTCCTTACCCCTATACATATCTACCTCCATCACTCCAGTATCCCTGTCTCCTTACCCCTATACATATCTACCTCCATCACTCCAGTATCCCCGCCCTTCCCCCTATACATATCTACCTCCATCACTCCAGTATTCTGTCTCCTTACTCCCTATACATATCTACCTCCATCACTCCAGTATCCCTGTCTCCTTACCCCTATACATATCTACCTCCATCACCCAGTATCCCTGTCTCCTTACCCCCTATACATATCTACCTCCATCACTCCAGTATCCCTGTCTCCTTACCCCTATACATATCTACCTCCATCACTCCAGTATCCCCGCCCCTTCCCCCTATACATATCTACCTCCATCACTCCAGTATCCCTGTCTCCTACCCCTATACATATCTACCTCCATCACTCCAGTATCCCTGTCCCTTCCCCCTATACATATCTACCTCCATCACTCCAGTATCCCTGTCTCCTACTCCCTATACATATCTACCTCCATCACTCCAGTATCCCTGTCCCCCCCCCTATACATATCTACCTCCATCACTCCAGTATCCCTGTCCCCTTACCCCTATACATATCTACCTCCATCACTCCAGTATCCCTGTCCCCTTCCCCCTATACATATCTACCTCCATCACCCAGTATCCCTGTACATGTTAATATGGTACTGACCCTGTATATAGTCACCTTACCCCTATACATATCTACCTCCATCACTCCAGTATCTCTGTCTCCTTACCCCTATACATATCTACCTCCATCACTCCAGTATCTCTGTCTCCTTACCCCTATACATATCCATCACTACAGTATCCCTGTCCCCTTACCCTATACATATCTACCTCCATCACTCCAGTATCCCTGTCTCCTTCCCCTATACATATCTACCTCCATCACTCCAGTATCCTGTCTCCTTACCCCTATACATATCCATCACTACAGTATCCCTGTCTCCTTACCCTATACATATCCATCACTACAGTATCCCTGTCTCCTTACTCCCTATACATATCCATCACTACAGTATCCCTGTCTCCTTCCCCTATACATATCCATCACTACAGTATCCCTGTCTCCTTACCCCTATACATATCTACCTCCATCACTACAGTATCCCTGTCTCCTTCCCCTATACATATCTACCTCCATCACTACAGTATCCCTGTCTCCTTCCCTCTATACATATCCATCACTACAGTATCCCTGTCTCCTTCCCCCTATACATATCCATCACTACAGTATCCCTGTCTCCTTACCCCTATACATATCCATCACTACAGTATCCCTGTCACCTTACCCCTATACATATCCATCACTACAGTATCCCTGTCACCTTACCCCTATACATATCCATCACTACAGTATCCCTGTCACCTTACCCCTATACATATCCATCACTCCAGTATCCCTGTCTCCTTACCCCTATACATATCTACCTCCATCACTACAGTATCCCTGTCTCCTTCCCCCTATACATATCTACCTCCATCACTACAGTATCCCTGTCTCCTTCCCCCTATACATATCCATCACTACAGTATCCCTGTCTCCTTACCCCTATACATATCCATCACTACAGTATCCCTGTCACCTTACCCCTATACATATCCATCACTACAGTATCCCTGTCTCCTTACCCCTATACATATCCATCACTACAGTATCCCTGTCTCCTTACCCCTATACATATCCATCACTACAGTATCCCTGTCTCCTTACCCCTATGCATATCCATCACTACAGTATCCCTGTACATTGTTAATATGGTACTGACCCTGTATATAGTCACCGTCCCCCTATACATATCTACCTCCATCACTCCAGTATCCCTCGCCCCTTCCCCCTATACATATCTACCTCCATCACTCCAGTATCCCTGTCTCCTTCCCCCTATACATATCTACCTCCATCACTCCAGTATCCCTGTCTCCTTACCCCCTATACATATCTACCTCCATCACTCCAGTATCCCTGTCTCCTTCCCCCTATACATATCTACCTCCATCACTCCAGTATCCCTGTCTCCTTACCCCCTATACATTTCTACCTCCATCACTCCAGTATCCCTGTCTCCTTACCCCCTATACATATCTACCTCCATCACTCCAGTATCCCTGTCTCCTTCCCCCTATACATATCTACCTCCATCACTCCAGTATCCCTCGCCCCTTCCCCCTATACATATCTACCTCCATCACTCCAGTATCCCTGTCCCCTTCCCCCTATACATATCTACCTCCATCACTCCAGTATCCTCGCCCCTTCCCCTATACATATCTACCTCCATCACTCCAGTATCCCTGTCTCCTTCCCCTTATACATATCTACCTACATCACTCCAGTATCCCTGTCTCCTTCCCCCTCTACATATCTACCTCCATCACTCCAGTATCCCTGTACATTGTTAATATGGTACTGAGCCTGTATGTAGTCACCTTACCACTATACATATCTACCTCCATCACTCCAGTATCCCTGTACATTTTTTATATGCTACTGACCCTGTGTGTAGTCACCTTACCCCCTATACATATCTATCTCTATCACTCCAGTATCCCTGTCTCCTTCCCCCTATACATATCTACCTCCATCACTCCAGTATCCCTGTCTCCTTCCCCTATACATATCCATCACTACAGTATCCCTGTCCCTTCCCCCTATACATATCTACCTACATCACTACAGTATCCCTGTACATGTTAATATGGTACTGACCCTGTATATAGTCACCTTCCCCCTATACATATCTACCTCCATCACTCCAGTATCCCTGTCCCCTTCCCCCTATACATATCTACCTCCATCACGACAGTATCCCTGTACATGTTAATATGGTACTGACCCTGTATATAGTCACCTTCCCCCTATACATATCTACCTCCATCACTCCAGTATCCCTGTCCCCTTCCCTATACATATCTACCTCCATCACTCCAGTATCCCTGTCCCTTACCCTATACATATCTACCTCCATCACTCCAGTATCCCTGTCCCCTTCCCCCTATACATATCTACCTCCATCACTCCAGTATCCCTGTACATGTTAATATGGTACTGACCCTGTATATAGTCACCTTACCCCTATACATATCTACCTCCATCACTCCAGTATCTCTGTCTCCTTACCCTATACATATCTACCTCCATCACTCCAGTATTCTGTCTCCTTACCCTATACATATCCATCACTACAGTATCCCTGTCCCTTACTCCCTATACATATCTACCTCCATCACTCCAGTATCCCTGTCTCCTTCCCCCTATACATATCTACCTCCATCACTCCAGTATCCCTGTCTCCTTACCCCTATACATATCCATCACTACAGTATCCCTGTCTCCTTACCCCTATACATATCCATCACTACAGTATCCCTGTCTCCTTACCCCTATACATATCCATCACTACAGTATCCCTGTCTCCTTCCCCCTATACATATCCATCACTACAGTATCCCTGTCTCCTTACCCCTATACATATCTACCTCCATCACTACAGTATCCCTGTCTCCTTCCCCCTATACATATCTACCTCCATCACTACAGTATCCCTGTCTCCTTCCCCCTATACATATCCATCACTACAGTATCCCTGTCTCCTTCCCCCTATACATATCCATCACTACAGTATCCCTGTCTCCTTACCCCCTATACATATCTACCTCCATCACTCCAGTATCCCTGTCTCCTTACCCCTATACATATCTACCTCCATCACTCCAGTATCCCTGTCTCCTTCCCCCTATACATATCTACCTCCATCACTCCAGTATCCCTGTCTCCTTCCCCTATACATATCTACCTCCATCACTCCAGTATCCTCGCCCCTTCCCCTATACATATCTACCTCCATCACTCCAGTATCCCTGTCTCCTTCCCCTATACATATCTACCTCCATCACTCCAGTATCCCTGTCTCCTTCCCCCTATACATATCTACCTCCATCACTCCAGTATCCCTGTCCCCTTCCCCTATACATATCCATCACTCCAGTATCCCTGTCTCCTTACCCCCTATACATATCTACCTCCATCACTCCAGTATCCCTGTCTCCTTACCCCCTATACATATCTACCTCCATCACTCCAGTATCCCTGTCTCCTTACCCCTATACATATCTACCTCCATCACTCCAGTATCCCTGTCTCCTTACCCCCTATACATATCTACCTCCATCACTCCAGTATCCCTGTCTCCTTACCCCTCTACATATCTACCTCCATCACTCCAGTATCCCTGTCTCCTTACCCCCTATACATATCTACCTCCATCACTACAGTATCCCTGTCTCCTTACCCCTATACATATCTACCTCCATCACTCCAGTATCCCTGTCTCCTTACCCCCTATACATATCCATCACTACAGTATCCCTGTCTCCTTCCCCCTATACATATCCATCACTACAGTATCCCTGTCCCCTTCCCCCTATACATATCTACCTCCATCACTCCAGTATCCCTGTCTCCTTCCCCCTATACATATCTACCTCCATCACTCCAGTATCCCTGTCTCCTTACCCCCTATACATATCTACCTCCATCACTCCAGTATCCCTGTCTCCCTTACCCCTATACATATCTACCTCCATCACTACAGTATCCCTGTCTCCTTCCCCCCTATACATATCTACCTCCATCACTACAGTATCCCTGTCTCCTTCCCCCCTATACATATCTACCTCCATCACTCCAGTATCCCTGTCTCCTTCCCCCCTATACATATCTACCTCCATCACTCCAGTATCCCTGTCTCCTTACCCCTATACATATCTACCTCCATCACTCCAGTATCCCTGTCTCCTTACCCCCTATACATATCTACCTCCATCACTCCAGTATCCCTGTCTCCTTACCCCTATACATATCTACCTCCATCACTCCAGTATCCTGTCTCCTTACCCCCTATACATATCTACCTCCATCACTCCAGTATCCCTGTCTCCTTACCCCTATACATATCTACCTCCATCACTCCAGTATCCCTGTCCCCTTCCCCCTATACATATCTACCTCCATCACTCCAGTATCCCTGTCCCCTTCCCCTATACATATCTACCTCCATCACTACAGTATCCCTGTCTCCTTACCCCCTATACATATCTACCTCCATCACTCCAGTATCCCTGTCTCCTTACCCCTATACATATCTACCTCCATCACTACAGTATCCCTGTCTCCTTACCCCTATACATATCTACCTCCATCACTCCAGTATCCCTGTCTCCTTACCCCCTATACATATCTACCTCCATCACTCCAGTATCCCTGTCCCCTATACATATCTACCTCCATCACTCCAGTATCCCTGTCCCCTTCCCCCCTATACATATCTACCTCCATCACTCCAGTATCCCTGTCACCTTACCCCTATACATATCTACCTCCATCACTCCAGTATCCCTGTCTCCTTACCCCCTATACATATCTACCTCCATCACTCCAGTATCCCTGTCTCCTTCCCCCTATACATATCTACCTCCATCACCCAGTATCCCTGTCCCCTTCCCCCTATACATATCTACCTCCATCACTCCAGTATCCCTGTACATGTTAATATGGTACTGACCCTGTATATAGTCACCTTCCCTATACATATCTACCTCCATCACTCCAGTATCCCTGTCTCCTTCCCCCTATACATATCTACCTCCATCACTCCAGTATCCCTGTCTCCTTACCCCTATACATATCTACCTCCATCACCCAGTATCCCTGTCTCCTTACCCCCTATACATATCTACCTCCATCACTCCAGTATCCCTGTCTCCTTACCCCTATACATATCTACCTCCATCACTCCAGTATCCCTGTCCCCTTCCCCTTATACATATCTACTCCATCACTCCAGTATCCCTCGCCCCTTCCCCCTATACATATCTACCTCCATCACTCCAGTATCCCTGTCTCCTTACCCCTATACATATCTACCTCCATCACTCCAGTATCCCTGTCTCCTTCCCCCTATACATATCTACCTCCATCACTCCAGTATCCCTGTCTCCTTCCCCTATACATATCTACCTCCATCACTCCAGTATCCCTGTCTCCTTCCCCTATACATATCTACCTCCATCACTCCAGTATCCCTGTCTCCTTACTCCCTATACATATCTACCTCCATCACTCCAGTATCCCTGTCTCCTTACCCCTATACATATCTACCTCCATCACTCCAGTATCCTCGCCCTTTCCCCTATACATATCTACCTCCATCACTCCAGTATCTCTGTCTCCTTACCCCTATACATATCTACCTCCATCACTCCAGTATCCCTGTCTCTTACCCCCTATACATATCTACCTCCATCACTCCAGTATCCCTGTCCCCTTACCCCTATACATATCTACCTCCATCACTCCAGTATCCCTGTCTCCTTACCCCTATACATATCTACCTCCATCACTCCAGTATCCTCGCCCTTCCCCCTATACATATCTACCTCCATCACTCCAGTATCCCTGTCTCCTTACCCCTATACATATCTACCTCCATCACTCCAGTATCCCTGTCCCCTTCCCTCTATACATATCTACCTCCATCACTCCAGTATCCCTGTCTCCTTACCCCTATACATATCTACCTCCATCACTCCAGTATCCCTGTCCCCTTCCCTATACATATCTACCTCCATCACTCCAGTATCCCTGTCCCCTTACCCCTATACATATCTACCTCCATCACTCCAGTATCCCTGTCCCTTCCCCTATACATATCTACCTCCATCACTCCAGTATCCCTGTACATGTTAATATGGTACTGACCCTGTATATAGTCACCTTACCCCTATACATATCTACCTCCATCACTCCAGTATCTCTGTCTCCTTACCCCTATACATATCTACCTCCATCACTCCAGTATCTCTGTCTCCTTACCCCTATACATATCCATCACTACAGTATCCCTGTCCCCTTACCCTATACATATCTACCTCCATCACTCCAGTATCCCTGTCTCCTTCCCCTATACATATCTACCTCCATCAGTATCCCTGTCTCCTTACTCCCTATACATATCCATCACTACAGTATCCCTGTCTCCTTACCCCTATACATATCCATCACTACAGTATCCCTGTCTCCTTACCCTATACATATCCATCACTACAGTATCCCTGTCTCCTTCCCTATACATATCCATCACTACAGTATCCCTGTCTCCTTACCCCTATACATATCTACCTCCATCACTACAGTATCCTGTCTCCTTCCCCCTATACATATCTACCTCCATCACTACAGTATCCCTGTCTCCTTCCCCTATACATATCCATCACTACAGTATCCCTGTCTCCTTCCCCTATACATATCCATCACTACAGTATCCCTGTCTCTTACCCCTATACATATCCATCACTACAGTATCCTGTCACCTTACCCCTATACATATCCATCACTACAGTATCCCTGTCACCTTACCCCTATACATATCCATCACTACAGTATCCCTGTCACCTTACCCTATACATATCCATCACTCCAGTATCCCTGTCTCCTTACCCCTATACATATCTACCTCCATCACTACAGTATCCCTGTCTCCTTCCCCCTATACATATCTACCTCCATCACTACAGTATCCCTGTCTCCTTCCCCTATACATATCCATCACTACAGTATCCCCTGTCTCCTTACCCCTATACATATCCATCACTACAGTATCCCTGTCACCTTACCCTATACATATCCATCACTACAGTATCCCTGTCTCCTACTCCCTATACATATCCATCACTACAGTATCCCTGTCTCCTTACCCCTATACATATCCATCACTACAGTATCCCTGTCTCCTTACCCCTATGCATATCCATCACTACAGTATCCCTGTACATTGTTAATATGGTACTGACCCTGTATATAGTCACCGTCCCCCTATACATATCTACCTCCATCACCCAGTATCCTATTCCTTTCCCTATACATATCTACCATCACCCAGTATCCCTGTCTCCTTCCCCTATACATATCTACCTCCATCACTCCAGTATCCCTGTCTCCTTTACCCCTATACATATCTACCTCCATCACTCCAGTATCCTGTCTCCTTCCCCCTATACATATCTACCTCCATCACTCCAGTATCCCTGTCTCCTTACCCCCTATACATTTCTACCTCCATCACTCCAGTATCCCTGTCTCCCTACCTCCTATACATATCTACCTCCATCACTCCAGTATCCCTGTCTCCTTCCCCCTATACATATCTACCTCATCACTCCAGTATCCCTCGCCTTCCTCTATACATATCTACCTCATCACTCCAGTATCCCTGTCCCCTTCCCCTATACATATCTACCTCCATCACCCAGTATCCTCGCCCCTTCCCCCTATACATATCTACCTCCATCACTCCAGTATCCCTGTCTCCTTCCCTTATACATATCTACCTACATCACTCCAGTATCCCTGTCTCCTTCCCCTCTACATATCTACCTCCATCACTCCAGTATCCCTGTACATTGTTAAATATGGTACTGAGCCTGTATGTAGTCACCTTACACTATACATATCTACCTCCATCACTCCAGTATCCCTGTACATTTTTTATATGCTACTGACCCTGTATGTAGTCACCTTACCCCTATACATATCTATCTCTATCACTCCAGTATCCCTGTCCTTCCCCTATACATATCTACCTCCATCACTCCAGTATCCCTGTCTCCTTCCCCCTATACATATCCATCACTACAGTATCCCTGTCCCCTTCCCTATACATATCTACCTACATCACTACAGTATCCCTGTACATGTTAATATGGTACTGACCCTGTATATAGTCACCTTCCCCTATACATATCTAATCACTCCAGTATCCCTGTCTTCACCACTATACATATCTACTCCATCACGACAGTATCCCTGTACATGTTAATATGGTACTGACCCTGTATATAGTCACCTTCCCCTATACATATCTACTTCCATCACTTCCAGTATCCCTGTCCCTTCCCCTATACATATCTACTCCATCACCCAGTATCCCTGTCCTCTACCCCTATACATATCTACCTCCATCACTCCAGTATCCCTGTCCCCTTTCCCTATACATATCTACTTCATCACTCCAGTATCCCTGTACATGTTAATATGGTACTGACCCTGTATATAGTCACCTTACCCCTATACATATCTACCTCCATCACCCAGTATCTGTCTCCTTACCCCCTATACATATCTATCCATCTCGGTATCTCTGTCTCCTTACCCCTATACATATCCATCACTACAGTATCCCTGTCCCCTTACCCCTATACATATCTGCCTCCATCACTCCAGTATCCTGTCTCTTCCCTATACATATCTACCTCCATCACTCCAGTATCCCTGTTCTTACCCCTATACATATCCATCACTACAGTATCCATGATCTCCTTACCTCCTACATATCCATCACTACAGTATCCCTGTCTCCCTTGCCCTATACATATCCATCACTACAGTATCCCTGTCTCCTTCCCCTATACATATCCATCACTACAGTATCCTGTCTCCTTACCCTTATACATATCTATCTCCATCATCTGCCACAGTATCCCTGTCTCCTTCCCCCTATGCATATCTACCTCATCACTACAAGTATCCCTGTCTCCTTCCCCTCTATACATATCCATCACTACAGTATCCCTGTCTCTTCCCCCTATACATATCCATCACTACAGTATCCCTGTCTCCTTACCCCTATACATATCCATCACTACAGTATCCTGTCACCTACCCCTATACATATCCATCACTACAGTATCCCTGTCACCTTACCCCTATACATATCCATCACTACAGTATCCCTGTCTCCTTACCCCTATACATATCCATCACTCCAGTATCCTCTCCTTACCCTATACATATCTACTCCATCACTACAGTATCCTGTCTTCCTTCCCCTATACATATCTACCTCTATCACTACAGTATCCTATCCTCCTTCCCTATACATATCCATCACTACAGTATCCCTGTCTCCTACCCCTATACATATCCATCACTACAGTATCCCCTGTCACCTTTACCCCTATACATATCCATCACTACAGTATCCTGTCTCCTTGCCTATATATATCCATCACTACAGTATCCCTGTCTCTTACCCCTATACATATCCATCACTACAGTATCCTGTCTCCTTACCCTATACATATCCATCATTGTCCAGTGATCCCTGTACATTGTTAATATAGATTGACTGTATATAGTCACCGGCCCCCTATACATATCTACCTCCATCACTCCAGTATCCCTGTCCCCTTCCCCTATACATATCTACCTCCATCACTCCAGTATCCCTGTCTCCTTCCCCCTATACATATCTACCTCCATCACTCCAGTATCCCTGTCTCTTACTCCCCTATACATATTCTACCTCCATCACTCCAGTATCCCTGTCTCCTTCCCCTATACATATCTACCTCCATCACTCCAGTATCCCTGTCTCCTACCCCCTATACATTTCTACCTCCATCACTCCAGTATCCCTGTCTCCTTACCCCCTATACATATCTACCTCCATCACTCCAGTATCCCTGTCTCCTTCCCTCTATACATATCTACCTCCATCACCCAGTATCCCGCTCCCTTCCCCCTATACATATCTACCTCCATCACTCAGTATCCCTGTCCCTTCCCCCTATACATATCTACCTCCATCACTCCAGTATCCTCGCCCCTTCCCCTATACATATCTACCTCCATCACTCCAGTATCCCTGTCTCCCCTTCCCCTTATACATATCTACCTACATCACTCCAGTATCCCTGTCTCCTTCCCCTCTACATATCTACCTCCATCACTCCAGTATCCCTGTACATTGTTAATATGGTACTGAGCCTGTATGAATACCTTACCACTATACATATCTACCTCCATCACTCCCAGTATCCCTGTACATTTTTTATATGCTGCTGACCCTGTATGTAGTCACCTTACTCCCCTATACATATCTATCTCTATCACTCCAGTATCCCTGTCTCCTTCCCCTATACATATCTACCTCCATCACTCCAGTATCCCTGTCTCCTTCCCTATACATATCCATCACTACAGTATCCCTGTCTCCTTATACATATCCCATCACTACATATCCATCACTACAGTATCCCTGTCCCCTTCCCCCTATAC
>NW_027038850.1:0-22500 GCF_034236695.1 Oncorhynchus nerka
ACCTGGTTAAATAAAGGTGTTCTCAACTAGCCTACCTGGTTAAATAAAGGTGTTCTCAACTGGCCTACCTGGTTAAATAAAGGTGTTCTCAACTGGCCTACCTGGTTAAATAAAGGTGTTCTCAACTGGCCTACCTGGTTAAATAAAGGTGTTCTCAACTGGCCTACCTGGTTAAATAAAGGTGTTCTCAACTAGCCTACCTGGTTAAATAAAGGTGTTCTCAACTAGCCTACCTGGTTAAATAAAGGTGTTCTCAACTAGCCTACCTGGTTAAATAAAGGTGTTCTCAACTAGCCTACCTGGTTAAATAAAGGTGTTCTCAACTAGCCTACCTGGTTAAATAAAGGTGTTCTCAACTAGCCTACCTGGTTAAATAAAGGTGTTCTCAACTAGCCTACCTGGTTAATATAAAGGTGTTCTCAACTAGCCTACCTGGTTAAATAAAGGTGTTCTCAACTAGCCTACCTGGTTAAATAAAGGTGTTCTCAACTGGCCTACCTGGTTAAATAAAGGTGTTCTCCAACTGGCCTACCTGGTTAAATAAGGTGTTCTCAACTGGCCTACCTGGTTAAATAAAGGTGTTCTCAACTGGCCTACCTGGTTAAATAAAGGTGTTCTCAACTGGCCTACCTGGTTAAATAAAGGTGTTCTCAACTAGCCTACCTGGTTAAATAAAAGGTGTTCTCAACTAGCCTACCTGGTTAAATAAAGGTGTTCTCAACTAGCCTACCTGGTTAAATAAAGGTGTTCTCAACTAGCCTACCTGGTTAAATAAAGGTGTTCTCAACTAGCCTACCTGGTTAAATAAAGGTGTTCTCAACTAGCCTACCTGGTTAAATAAAGGTGTTCTCAACTAGCCTACCTGGTTAATATAAAGGTGTTCTCAACTAGCCTACCTGGTTAAATAAAGGTGTTCTCAACTAGCCTACCTGGTTAAATAAAGGTGTTCTCAACTGGCCTACCTGGTTAAATAAAGGTGTTCTCAACTGGCCTACCTGGTTAAATAAAGGTGTTCTCAACTAGCCTACCTGGTTCAATAAAGGTGTTCTCAACTAGCCTACCTGGTTAAATAAAGGTGTTCTCAACTAGCCTACCTGGTTAAATAAAGGTGTTCTCAACTAGCCTACCTGGTTAATATAAAGGTGTTCTCAACTAGCCTACCTGGTTAAATAAAGGTGTTCTCAACTGGCCTACCTGGTTAAATAAAGGTGTTCTCAACTGGCCTACCTGGTTAAATAAAGGTGTTCTCAACTGGCCTACCTGGTTAATATAAAGGTGTTCTCAACTAGCCTACCTGGTTAAATAAAGGTGTTCTCAACTGGCCTACCTGGTTAAATAAAAGGTGTTCTCAACTAGCCTACCTGGTTAAATAAAGGTGTTCTCAACTAGCCTACCTGGTTAAATAAAGGTGTTCTCAACTGGCCTACCTGGTTAAATAAAGGTGTTCTCAACTAGCCTACCTGGTTAAATAAGGTGTTCTCAACTAGCCTACCTGGTTAAATAAAGGTGTTCTCAACTAGCCTACCTGGTTAAATAAAGGTGTTCTCAACTAGCCTACCTGGTTAAATAAAGGTGTTCTCAACTAGCCTACCTGGTTAAATAAAGGTGTTCTCAACTAGCCTACCTGGTTAAATAAAGGTGTTCTCAACTAGCCTACCTGGTTAAATAAAGGTGTTCTCAACTAGCTATACCTGGTTAAATAAAGGTGTTCTCAACTAGCCTACCTGGTTAAATAAAGGAGTTCTCAACTAGCCTACCTGGTTAAATAAAGGTGTTCTCAACTAGCCTACCTGGTTAAATAAAGGTGTTCTCAACTAGCCTACCTGGTTAAATAAAGGTGTTCTCAACTAGCCTACCTGGTTAAATAAAGGAGTTCTCAACTAGCCTACCTGGTTAAATAAAGGTGTTCTCAACTGGCCTACCTGGTTAAATAAAGGTGTTCTCAACTAGCCTACCTGGTTAAATAAAGGTGTTCTCAACTGGCCTACCTGGTTAAATAAAGGTGTTCTCAACTGGCCAACCTGGTTAAATAAAGGTGTTCTCAACTGGCCTACCTGGTTAAATAAAGGTGTTCTCAACTGGCCTACCTGGTTAAATAAAGGTGTTCTCAACTGGCCTACCTGGTTAAATAAAGGTGTTCTCAACTAGCCTACCTGGTTAAATAAAGGTGTTCTCAACTAGCCTACCTGGTTAAATAAAGGTGTTTTCAACTAGCCTACCTGGTTAAATAAAGGTGTTCTCAACTAGCCTACCTGGTTAAATAAAGGTGTTCTCAACTAGCCTACCTGGTTAATATAAAGGTGTTCTCAACTAGCCTACCTGGTTAAATAAAGGTGTTCTCAACTAGCCTACCTGGTTAAATAAAGGTGTTCTCAACTGGCCTACCTGGTTAAATAAAGGTGTTCTCAACTGGCCTACCTGGTTAAATAAAGGTGTTCTCAACTAGCCTACCTGGTTCAATAAAGGTGTTCTCAACTAGCCTACCTGGTTAAATAAAGGTGTTCTCAACTAGCCTACCTGGTTAAATAAAGGTGTTCTCAACTAGCCTACCTGGTTAATATAAAGGTGTTCTCAACTAGCCTACCTGGTTAAATAAAGGTGTTCTCAACTGGCCTACCTAGTTAAATAAAGGTGTTCTCAACTGGCCTACCTGGTTAAATAAAGGTGTTCTCAACTGGCCTACCTGGTTAATATAAAGGTGTTCTCAACTAGCCTACCTGGTTAAATAAAGGTGTTCTCAACTGGCCTACCTGGTTAAATAAAGGTGTTCTCAACTAGCCTACCTGGTTAAATAAAGGTGTTCTCAACTAGCCTACCTGGTTAAATAAAGGTGTTCTCAACTGGCCTACCTGGTTAAATAAAGGTGTTCTCAACTAGCCTACCTGGTTAAATAAAGGTGTTCTCAACTAGCCTACCTGGTTAAATAAAGGTGTTCTCTAATAGCCTACCTGGTTAAATAAAGGTGTTCTCAACTAGCCTACCTGGTTAAATAAAGGTGTTCTCAACTAGCCTACCTGGTTAAATAAAGGTGTTCTCAACTAGCCTACCTGGTTAAATAAAGGTGTTCTCAACTACCTACCTGGTTAAATAAAGGAGTTCTCAACTAGCCTACCTGGTTAAATAAAGGAGTTCTCCAACTAGCCTACCTGGTTAAATAAAGGTGTTCTCAACTAGCCTACCTGGTTAAATAAAGGTGTTCTCAACTAGCCTACCTGGTTAAATAAAGGAGTTCTCAACTAGCCTACCTGGTTAAATAAAGGTGTTCTCAACTAGCCTACCTGGTTAAATAAAGGTGTTCTCAACTGGCCTACCTGGTTAAATAAAAGGTGTTCTCAACTAGCCTACCTGGTTAAATAAAGGTGTTCTCAACTAGCCTACCTGGTTAAATAAAGGTGTTCTCAACTAGCCTACCTGGTTAAATAAAGGTGTTCTCAACTGGCCTACCTGGTTAAATAAAGGTGTTCTCAACTGGCCTACCTGGTTAAATAAAGGTGTTCTCAACTAGCCTACCTGGTTAAATAAAGGTGTTCTCAACTAGCCTACCTGGTTAAATAAAGGTGTACTCAACTAGCCTACCTGGTTAAATAAAGGTGTTCTCAACTAGCCTACCTGGTTAAATAAAGGTGTTCTCAACTGGCCTACCTGGTTAAATAAAGGTGTTCTCAACTGGCCTACCTGGTTAAATAAAGGTGTTCTCAACTGGCCTACCTGGTTAAATAAAGGTGTTCTCAACTGGCCTACCTGGTTAAATAAAGGTGTTCTCAACTAGCCTACCTGGTTAAATAAAGGTGTTCTCAACTAGCCTACCTGGTTAAATAAAGGTGTTCTCAACTAGCCTACCTGGTTAAATAAAGGTGTTCTCAACTAGCCTACCTGGTTAAATAAAGGTGTTCTCAACTAGCCTACCTGGTTAAATAAAGGAGTTCTCAACTAGCCTACCTGGTTAAATAAAGGAGTTCTCAACTAGCCTACCTGGTTAAATAAAGGTGTTCTCAACTAGCCTACCTGGTTAAATAAAGGTGTTCTCAACTAGCCTACCTGGTTAAATAAAGGAGTTCTCAACTAGCCTACCTGGTTAAATAAAGGTGTTCTCAACTAGCCTACCTGGTTAAATAAAGGTGTTCTCAACTGGCCTACCTGGTTAAATAAAGGTGTTCTCAACTAGCCTACCTGGTTAAATAAAGGTGTTCTCAACTAGCCTACCTGGTTAAATAAAGGTGTTCTCAACTAGCCTACCTGGTTAAATAAAGGTGTTCTCAACTGGCCTACCTGGTTAAATAAAGGTGTTCTCAACTAGCCTACCTGGTTAAATAAAGGTGTTCTCAACTAGCCTACCTGGTTAAATAAAGGTGTTCTCAACTAGCCTACCTGGTTAAATAAAGGTGTTCTCAACTGGCCTACCTGGTTAAATAAAGGTGTTCTCAACTGGCCTACCTGGTTAAATAAAGGTGTTCTCAACTAGCCTACCTGGTTAAATAAAGGTGTTCTCAACTAGCCTACCTGGTTAAATAAAGGTGTACTCAACTAGCCTACCTGGTTAAATAAAGGTGTTCTCAACTAGCCTACCTGGTTAAATAAAGGTGTTCTCAACTGGCCTACCTGGTTAAATAAAGGTGTTCTCAACTGGCCTACCTGGTTAAATAAAGGTGTTCTCAACTGGCCTACCTGGTTAAATAAAGGTGTTCTCAACTGGCCTACCTGGTTAAATAAAGGTGTTCTCAACTAGCCTACCTGGTTAAATAAAGGTGTTCTCAACTAGCCTACCTGGTTAAATAAAGGTGTTCTCAACTAGCCTACCTGGTTAAATAAAGGTGTTCTCAACTGGCCTACCTGGTTAAATAAAGGTGTTCTCAACTGGCCTACCTGGTTAAATAAAGGTGTTCTCAACTGGCCTACCTGGTTAAATAAAGGTGTTCTCAACTGGCCTACCTGGTTAAATAAAGGTGTTCTCAACTAGCCTACCTGGTTAAATCAAGGTGTTCTCAACTGGCCTACCTGGTTAAATAAAGGTGTTCTCAACTGGCCTACCTGGTTAAATAAAGGTGTTCTCAACTGGCCTACCTGGTTAAATAAAGGTGTTCCCAACTAGCCTACCTGGTTAAATAAAGGTGTTCTCAACTGGCCTACCTGGTTAAATAAAGGTGTTCTCAACTAGCCTACCTGGTTAAATAAAGGTGTTCTCAACTAGCCTACCTGGTTAAATAAAGGTGTTCTCAACTAGCCTACCTGGTTAAATAAAGGTGTTCTCAACTAGCCTACCTGGTTAAATAAAGGTGTTCTCAACTGGCCTACCTGGTTAAATAAAGGTGTTCTCAACTAGCCTACCTGGTTAAATAAAGGTGTTCTCAACTAGCCTACCTGGTTAAATAAAGGTGTTCTCAACTAGCCTACCTGGTTAAATAAAGGTGTTCTCAACTGGCCTACCTGGTTAAATAAAGGTGTTCTCAACTAGCCTACCTGGTTAAATAAAGGTGTTCTCAACTAGCCTACCTGGTTAAATAAAGGTGTTCTCAACTGGCCTACCTGGTTAAATAAAGGTGATCTCAACTAGCCTACCTGGTTAAATAAAGGTGTTCTCAACTAGCCTACCTGGTTAAATAAAGGTGTTCTCAACTAGCCTACCTGGTTAAATAAAGGTGTTCTCAACTGGCCTACCTGGTTAAATAAAGGTGTTCTCAACTGGCCTACCTGGTTAAATAAAGGTGTTCTCAACTGGCCTACCTGGTTAAATAAAGGTGTTCTCAACTAGCCTACCTGGTTAAATAAAGGTGTTCTCAACTGGCCTACCTGGTTAAATAAAGGTGTTCTCAACTAGCCTACCTGGTTAAATAAAGGTGTTCTCAACTAGCCTACCTGGTTAAATAAAGGTGTTCTCAACTAGCCTACCTGGTTAAATAAAGGTGTTCTCAACTAGCCTACCTGGTTAAATAAAGGTGTTCTCAACTGGCCTACCTGGTTAAATAAAGGTGTTCTCAACTAGCCAACCTGGTTAAATAAAGGTGTTCTCAACTAGCCTACCTGGTTAAATAAAGGTGTTCTCAACTGGCCTACCTGGTTAAATAAAGGTGTTCTCAACTGGCCTACCTGGTTAAATAAAGGTGTTCTCAACTGGCCTACCTGGTTAAATAAAGGTGTTCTCAACTGGCCTACCTGGTTAAATAAAGGTGTTCTCAACTGGCCTACCTGGTTAAATAAAGATGAAATAAAAAATAATATAAAATGCAGGACCCAGCTGAGAGTCTTACCACAGCTCCTGAGGAGGTAAAGGCCACAGCTCCTGAGGAGGTAAAGGCCACAGCTCCTGAGGAGGTAAAGGCCACAGCTCCTGAGGAGGTAAAGGCCACAGCTCCTGAGGAGGTAAAGGCCACAGCTCCTGAGGAGGTAAAGGCCACCATGAGGAGAGAGCCTTACCACAGCTCCTGAAGAGGTAAAGGCCACCATGAGGAGAGAGCCTTACCACAGCTCCTGAGGAGGTAAAGGCCACCATGAGGAGAGAGCCTTACCACAGCTCCTGAAGAGGTAAAGGCCACCATGAGGAGAGAGCCTTACCACAGCTCCTGAAGAGGTAAAGGCCACCATGAGGAGAGAGCCTTACCACAGCTCCTGAGGAGGTAAAGGCCACCATGAGGAGAGAGCCTTACCACAGCTCCTGAGGAGGTAAAGGCCACCATGAGGAGAGAGCCTTACCACAGCTCCTGAGGAGGTAAAGGCCACCATGAGGAGAGAGCCTTACCACAGCTCCTGAAGAGGTAAAGGCCACCATGAGGAGAGAGTCTTACCACAGCTCTGGAGGAGGTAAAGGCCACCATGAGGAGAGAGCCTTACCACAGTTCTAGAGGAGGTAAAGGCCACAATGAGGAGAGAGCCTTACCACAACTCCTGAGGAGGTAAAGGCCACAGCTCCTGAGGAGGTAAAGGCCACCATTAGGAGAGAGCCTTACCACAGTTCTAGAGGAGGTAAAGACCACCATGAGGAGAGAGCATTTACCACAGCTACTGATGAGGCAAAGGCAACCATGAGGAGAGATCCTTACCACAGCTCCTGAGGAGGTAAAGGCCACCATGAGGAGAGATCCTTACCACAGCTCCTGAGGAGGTAAAGGCCACCATGAGGAGAGAGCCTTACCACAGCTCCTGAGGAGGTAAAGGCCACCATGAGGAGAGAGCCTTACTACAGCTCCTGAGGCGGTAAAGGCCACCATGAGGAGAGATCCTTACCACAGTTCCTGAGGAGGTAAAGGCCACCATGAGGAGAGAGCCTTACCACAGCTCCTGAGGAGGTAAAGGCCACCATGAGGAGAGAGCCTTACCACAGTTCTAGAGGAGGTAAAGACCACCATGAGGAGAGAGCCTTACCACAGCTCCTGAGGAGGTAATGGCCACCATGAGGAGAGAGCCTTACCACAGCTCTTGAGGAGGTAAAGGCCACCATGAGGAGAGAGCCTTACCACAGCTCCTGAGGAGGTAAAGGCCACCATGAGGAGAGATCCTTACCACAGCTCCTTAGGAGGTAAAGGCCACCATGAGGAGAGAGCCTTACCACAGCTCCTGAAGAGGTAAAGGCCACCATGAGGAGAGAGTCTTACCACAGCTCTGGAGGAGGTAAAGGCCACCATGAGGAGAGAGCCTTACCACAGCTCCTGAAGAGGGAAAGGCCACCATGAGGAGAGAGCCTTACCACAGCTCCTGAGGAGGTAAAGGCCACCATGAGGAGAGAGCCTTACCACAGCTCCTGAAGAGGTAAAGGCCACCATGAGGAGAGAGTCTTACCACAGCTCTGGAGGAGGTAAAGGCCACCATGAGGATAGAGCCTTACCACAGTTCTAGAGGAGGTAAAGGCCACAATGAGGAGAGAGCCTTACCACAACTCCTGAGGAGGTAAAGGCCACAGCTCCTGAGGAGGTAAAGGCCACCATTAGGAGAGAGCCTTACCACAGTTCTAGAGGAGGTAAAAACCACCATGAGGAGAGAGCCTTTTCCACAGCTCCTGAGGAGGTAAAGGCCACCATGAGGAGAGATCCTTACCACAGCTCCTGAGGAGGTAAAGGCCACCATGAGGAGAGAGCCTTACCACAGCTCCTGAGGAGGTAAAGGCCACCATGAGGAGAGAGCCTTACTACAGCTCCTGAGGCGGTAAAGGCCACCATGAGGAGAGATCCTTATCACAGTTCCTGAGGAGGTAAAGGCCACCATGAGGAGAGAGCCTTACCACAGCTCCTGAGGAGGTAAAGGCCACCATGAGGAGAGAGCCTTACCAAAGTTCTAGAGGAGGTAAAGACCACCATGAGGAGAGAGCCTTACCACAGCTCCTGAGGAGGTAATGGCCACCATGAGGAGAGAGCCTTACCACAGTTCTGGAGGAGGTAAAGGCCACCATGAGAGAGCCTTACCACAGCTCTTGAGGAGGTAAAGGCCACCATGAGGAGAGAGCCTTACCACAGCTCCTGAGGAGGTAAAGGCCACCATGAGGAGAGATCCTTACCACAGCTCCTTAGGAGGTAAAGGCCACCATGAGGAGAGAGCCTTACCACAGCTCCTGAAGAGGTAAAGGCCACCATGAGGAGACAGTCTTACCACAGCTCTGGAGGAGGTAAAGGCCACCATGAGGAGAGAGCCTTACCACAGTTCTAGAGGAGGTAAAGGCCACAATGAGGAGAGAGCCTTACCACAACTCCTGAGGAGGTAAAGGCCACAGCTCCTGAGGAGGTAAAGGCCACCATTAGGAGAGAGCCTTACCACAGTTCTAGAGGAGGTAAAGACCACCATGAGGAGAGAGCCTTACCACAGCTCCTGAGGAGGTAAAGGCCACCATGAGGAGAGATCCTTACCACAGCTCCTGAGGAGCTAAAGGCCACCATGAGGAGAGAGCCTTACCACAGCTCCTGAGGAGGTAAAGGCCACCATGAGGAGAGAGCCTTACTACAGCTCCTGAGGCGGTAAAGGCCACCATGAGGAGAGATCCTTACCACAGTTCCTGAGGAGGTAAAGGCCACCATGAGGAGAGAGCCTTACCACAGCTCCTGAGGAGGTAAAGGCCACCATGAGGAGAGAGCCTTACCACAGTTCTAGAGGAGGTAAAGACCACCATGAGGAGAGAGCCTTACCACAGCTCCTGAGGAGGTAATGGCCACCATGAGGAGAGAGCCTTACCACAGTTCTGGAGGAGGTAAAGGCCACCATGAGGAGAGAGCCTTACCACAGCTCCTGAGGAGGTAAAGGCCACCATGAGGAGAGATCCTTACCACAGCTCCTTAGGAGGTAAAGGCCACCATGAGGAGAGAGCCTTACCACAGCTCCTGAAGAGGTAAAGGCCACCATGAGGAGAGAGTCTTACCACAGCTCTGGAGGAGGTAAAGGCCACCATGAGGAGAGAGCCTTACCACAGCTCCTGAAGAGGTAAAGGCCACCATGAGGAGAGAGCCTTACCACAGCTCCTGAGGAGGTAAAGGCCACCATGAGGAGAGAGCCTTACCACAGCTCCTGAAGAGGTAAAGGCCACCATGAGGAGAGAGTCTTACCACAGCTCTGGAGGAGGTAAAGGCCACCATGAGGAGAGAGCCTTACCACAGTTCTAGAGGAGGTAAAGGCCACAATGAGGAGAGAGCCTTACCACAACTCCTGAGGAGGTAAAGGCCACAGCTCCTGAGGAGGTAAAGGCCACCATTAGGAGAGAGCCTTACCACAATTCTAGAAGAGGTAAAAACCACCATGAGGAGAGAGCCTTTTCCACAGCTCCTGAGGAGGTAAAGGCCACCATGAGGAGAGATCCTTACCACAGCTCCTGAGGAGGTAAAGGCCACCATGAGGAGAGAGCCTTACCACAGCTCCTGAGGAGGTAAAGGCCACCATGAGGAGAGAGCCTTACTACAGCTCCTGAGGCGGTAAAGGCCACCATGAGGAGAGATCCTTATCACAGTTCCTGAGGAGGTAAAGGCCACCATGAGGAGAGAGCCTTACCACAGCTCCTGAGGAGGTAAAGGCCACCATGAGGAGAGAGCCTTACCACAGTTCTAGAGGAGGTAAAGACCACCATGAGGAGAGAGCCTTACCACAGCTCCTGAGGAGGTAATGGCCACCATGAGGAGAGAGCCTTACCACAGTTCTGGAGGAGGTAAAGGCCACCATGAGGAGAGAGCCTTACCACAGCTCTTGAGGAGGTAAAGGCCACCATGAGGAGAGAGCCTTACCACAGCTCCTGAGGAGGTAAAGGCCACCATGAGGAGAGATCCTTACCACAGCTCCTTAGGAGGTAAAGGCCACCATGAGGAGAGAGCCTTACCACAGTTCCTGAAGAGGTAAAGGCCACCATGAGGAGACAGTCTTACCACAGCTCTGGAGGAGGTAAAGGCCACCATGAGGAGAGAGCCTTACCACAGTTCTAGAGGAGGTAAAGGCCACAATGAGGAGAGAGCCTTACCACAACTCCTGAGGAGGTAAAGGCCACAGCTCCTGAGGAGGTAAAGGCCACCATTAGGAGAGAGCCTTACCACAGTTCTAGAGGAGGTAAAGACCACCATGAGGAGAGAGCCTTACCACAGCTCTTGAGGAGGTAAAGGCCACCATGAGGAAAGAGCCTTACCACAGTTCTAGCGGAGGTAAAGGCCACCATGAGGAGAGAACCTTACCACAGTTCTAGAGGAGGTAAAGGCCACCATGAGGAGAGAGCCTTACCACAGCTCCTGAGGAGGTAAAGGCCACCATGAGGAGAGAGCCTTACCACAGCTCCTGAGGAGGTAAAGGCCACCATGAGGAGAGAGCCTTACCACAGTTCTAGAGGAGGTAAAGGCCACCATGAGGAGAGAGCCTTACCACAGTTCTAGAGGAGGTAAAGGCCACCAAGAGGAGAGAGCCTTACCACAACTCCTGAGGAGGTAAAGGCCACCATGAGGAGAGAGCCTTACCACAGTTCTAGAGGAGGTAAAGGCCACCATGAGGAGAGAGCCTTACCACAGTTCTGGAGGAGGTAAAGGCCACCATGAGGAGAGAGCCTTACCACAGTTCTAGAGGAGGTAAAGGCCACCATGAGGAGAGAGCCTTACCACAGTTCTAGAGGAGGTAAAGGCCACCATGAGGAGAGAGCCTTACCACAGTTCTAGAGGAGGTAAAGGCCACCATGAGGAGAGAGCCTTACCACAGTTCTGGAGGAGGTAAAGGCCACCATAAGGAGAGAGCCTTACCACAGCTCCTGAGGATTTAAAGGCCACCATGAGGAGAGAGCCTTACCACAGTTCTGGAGGAGGTAAAGGCCACCATGAGGAGAGAGCCTTACCACAGCTCCTGAGGAGGTAAAGGCCACCATGAGGAGAGAGCCTTACCACAGTTCTAGAGGAGGTAAAGGCCAGCCCCAGGCACACATCCACTCACAGAAAGGAAGGCATCAATCTAGCAGTAAAAAACATCAACTATATATTCAGGCAAACGGCAAAAGAAGCACAACGGAAATTGATTTTAAACTGGTATGATGCAGATAGTAAAATTATCAGGGGTGAAAACTTAGAACACAATCAAACCAAAAGGACAGAGACCCAAATAATGGTGCATTCCGCCCTCATTACTGTGAGACTTTAAAACTCGATAAATGTACACTCAGAACCAAAAAAGCAGAGTACAACAGCAAGCAACTGACACGATCTAAGGTGCCCATAAACACAAACATCTTCTGGCTAAATTGGAAAAAACCTTAAGTCGAAACGAGAGCAATTAGCGATACAAAATGGTAACATATGGACAACCCATTTTAAAACACTCTACATCTTAAATAGATTATAACGGACAATCAAAATCCAACTAACTCCCAAATTACTGACCACGGAATCCGCTATCGGGATCTAAATTGTAATATAAAACATTCATGAACATACAAGTGTCTTACATCATTAAAAGCTTAACTTCTTGTTAATGAAACTGCGTTGTCAGATTTTAAAAAGGCTTTATGGCGAAAGCATACCATGCGATTATCTGAGGACAGTGCCCCACATCAAAATACTTTTTCAAACCAGCACAGGCGTCACTAAATCCCAAATAGCGATAAGATAAATCACTTACCTTTAAAGATCTTCCTCTGTTTGCGATCCCAAGGGTTCCAGCTACACAATGAATGGTCGTTTTATTGAAAAAAGTCCTTCTTTAGTCACCAGGACATATACAGGATACTACCCTCTACAAAATAACCTTCACTATGTCACCAGGACATATACAGGATACTACCCTCTACAAAATAACCTTCACTACGTCACCAGGACATATACAGGATACTACCCTCTACAAAATAACCTTCACTACGTCACCAGGACATATACAGGATACCACCCTCTACAAAATAACCTTCACTACGTCACCAGGACATATACAGGATACTACCCTCCACAACAATATGTCACCAGGACATATACATGATACTACCCTCTACAACATAACCTTCACTATGTCACCAGGACATATACAGGATACTACCCTCCACAACATAACCTTCACTATGTCACCAGGACATATACAGGATACTACCCTCTACAACACTATGTCACCAGGACATATACAGGATATTACCCTCTACAACATAACCTTCACTATATCACCAGGACATTTACAGGATACCAACCTTCACTATGTCACCAGGACATATGCAGGATATTACCCTCCAGAACACTATGTCACCAGGACATATACAGGATACTACCCTCCACAACACTATGTCACCAGGACATATACAGGATACTACCCACTACAACACTATGTCACCAGGACATATACAGGATACTACCCTCTACAACACTATGTCACCAGGACATATACAGGATACTACCCTCCAGAACATAACCTTCACTATGTCACCAGGACATATACAGGATACTACCCTCTACAACACTATGTCACCAGGACATATATAGGATACTACCCTCTACAACACTATGTGACCAGGACATATACAGGATACTACCCTCCACAACATAACCTTCACTATGTCACCAGGACATATACAGGATACTACCCTCTACAACATAACCTTCACTATGTCACCAGGACATATACAGGATACTACCCTCTACAACATAACCTTCACTATGTCACCAGGACATATACAGGATGCTACCCTCCACAACACTATGTCACCAGGACATATACAGGATATTACCCTCCAGAACACTATGTCACCAGGACATATACAGGATGCTACCCTCCACAACACTATGTCACCAGGACATATACAGGATACTACCCTCCACTATGTCACCAGGACATATACAGGATACTACCCTCCACAACATAACCTTCACTATGTCACCAGGACATATACAGGATACTACCCTCTACAACACTATGTCACCAGGACATATACAGGATATTACCCTCCAGAACACAATGTCACCAGGACATATACAGGACACTACCCTCTACAAAATAACCTTCACTATGTCACCAGGACATATACAGGATACTACCCTCCAGAACACTATGTCACCAGGACATATACAGGATACTACCCTCCATAACATAACCTTCACTATGTCACCAGGACATATACAGGATACTACCCTCTACAAAATAACCTTCACTATGTCACCAGGACATATACAGGATACTACCCTCCATAACATAACCTTCACTATGTCACCAGGACATATACAGGATACTACCCTCTACAACACTATGTCACCAGGACATATACAGGATACTACCCTCCAGAACACTATGTCACCAGGACATATACATGATACTACCCTCTACAACACTATGTCACCAGGACATATACAGGATACTACCCTCTACAACACTATGTCACCAGGACATATACAGGATACTACCCTCTACAACACTATGTCACCAGGACATATACAGGATACTACCCTCTACAACACTATGTCACCAGGACATATACAGGATATTACCCTCTACAACACTATGTCACCAGGACATATACAGGATACTACCCTCTACAACACTATGTCACCAGGACATATACAGGATACTACCCTCCACAACATAACCTTCACTATGTCACCAGGACATATACAGGATACTACCCTCTACAACACTATGTCACCAGGACATATACAGGATACTACCCACTACAACACTATGTCATCAGGACATATACAGGATACTACCCTCTACAACACTATGTCACCAGGACATATACAGTATACTACCCTCCACAACATAACCTTCACTATGTCACCAGGACATATACAGGATACTACCCTCTACAACACTATGTCACCAGGACATATACAGGATACTACCCTCTACAACACTATGTCACCAGGACATATACAGGATATTACCCTCCACAACATAACCTTCACTATGTCACCAGGACATATACAGGATACTACCCTCTACAACACTATGTCACCAGGACATATACAGGATACTACCCTCCACAACACTATATCACCAGGACATATACAGGATACTACCCTCTACAACACTATGTCACCAGGACATATACAGGATACTACCCTCTACAACACTATGTCACCAGGACATAGACAGGATACTACCCTCTACAACACTATGTCACCATGACATATACAGGATACTACCCTCTACAACACTATGTCACCAGGACATATACAGGATACTACCCTCTACAACACTATGTCACCAGGACATATACAGGATATTACCCTCTACAACACTATGTCACCAGGACATATACAGGATACTACCCTCTACAACACTATGTCACCAGGACATATACAGGATATTACCCTCTACAACACTATGTCACCAGGGCATATACAGGATACTACCCTCCACAACATAACCTTCACTATGTCACCAGGACATATACAGGATACTACCCTCTACAACACTATGTCACCAGGACATATACAGGATACTACCCTCTACAACACTATGTCACCAGGACATATACAGGATACTACCCTCTACAACACTATGTCACCAGGACATATACAGGATACTACCCTCTACAACACTATGTCACCAGGACATATACAGGATACTACCCACTACAACACTATGTCACCAGGACATATACAGGATACTACCCTCCAGAACATAACCTTCACTATGTCACCAGGACATATACAGGATACTACCCTCTACAAAATAACCTTCACTATGTCACCAGGACATATACAGGATATTACCCTCCACAACATAACCTTCACTATGTCACCAGGACATATACAGGATACTACCCTCTACAACACTATGTCACCAGGACATATACAGGATACTACCCTCTACAAAATAACCTTCACTATGTCACCAGGACATATACAGGATATTACCCTCCAGAACATAACCTTCACTATGTCACCAGGACATATACAGGATACTACCCTCTACAAAATAACCTTCACTATGTCACCAGGACATATACAGGATATTACCCTCCACAACATAACCTTCACTATGTCACCAGGACATATACAGGATACTACCCTCCAGAACACTATGTCACCAGGACATATACAGGATACTACCCACTACAACATAACCTTCACTATGTCACCAGGACATATACAGGATACTACCCTCTACAACACTATGTCACCAGGACATATACAGGATACTACCCTCTACAACACTATGTCACCAGGACATATACAGGATACTACCCTCCACAACACTATGTCACCAGGACAAATACAGGATACTACCCTCTACAACACTATGTCACCAGGACAAATACAGGATACTACCCTCTACAACACTATGTCACCAGGACATATACAGGATATTACCCTCTACAACACTATGTCACCAGGACATATACAGGATACTACCCTCCACAACACTATGTCACCAGGACATATACAGGATACTACCCTCTACAACACTATGTCACCAGGACATATACAGGATACTACCCTCTACAACACTATGTCACCAGGACATAGACAGGATACTACCCTCTACAACATAACCTTCACTCCAAATCAAAACTCAAAACCTACAACCTGATTTTGGACAGAATTACGGAATCACCTGGAAGGTTTCCAACTACCAAGGATTATTATTCCAAAGCTATACGGGAAACGCTTTCGAAAACAACAGAAACCTGGAACTGAGTGAGTAATGTTTAGTCTAAAGCTATATTTTATTTCCTAAAGCAAAAGAAGAAAAATGAATTGAATTACTTTATAAGGACTGAATCCTCAAGTAGATACAGCTTCAATTAGCACCGACGTGTCAAGTGAAAGGTTTCAAAGCCCATTAGCCCAACAATGGCAGGAGAGATTAGCACCGACGTGTCAAGTGAAAGGTTTCAAAGCCCATTAGCCCAACAATGGCAGGAGAGATTAGCACCGACGTGTCAAGTGAAAGGTTTCAAAGCCCATTAGCCCAACAATGGCAGGAGAGATTAGCACCGACGTGTCAAGTGAAAGGTTTCAAAGCCCATTAGCCCAACAATGGCAGGAGAGATTAGCACCGACGTGTCAAGTGAAAGGTTTCAAAGCCCATTAGCCCAACAATGGCAGGAGAGATTAGCACCGACGTGTCAAGTGAAAGGTTTCAAAGCCCATTAGCCCAACAATGGCAGGAGAGATTAGCACCGACGTGTCAAGTGAAAGGTTTCAAAGCCCATTAGCCCAACAATGGCAGGAGAGATTAGCACCGACGTGTCAAGTGAAAGGTTTCAAAGCCCATTAGCCCAACAATGGCAGGAGAGATTAGCACCGACGTGTCAAGTGAAAGGTTTCAAAGCCCATTAGCCCAACAATGGCAGGAGAGATTAGCACCGACGTGTCAAGTGAAAGGTTTCAAAGCCCATTAGCCCAACAATGGCAGGAGAGATTAGCACCGACGTGTCAAGTGAAAGGTTTCAAAGCCCATTAGCCCAACAATGGCAGGAGAGATTAGCACCGACGTGTCAAGTGAAAGGTTTCAAAGCCCATTAGCCCAACAATGGCAGGAGAGATTAGCACCGACGTGTCAAGTGAAAGGTTTCAAAGCCCATTAGCCCAACAATGGCAGGAGAGATTAGCACCGACGTGTCAAGTGAAAGGTTTCAAAGCCCATTAGCCCAACAATGGCAGGAGAGATTAACACCGACGTGTCAAGTGAAAGGTTTCAAAGCCCATTAGCCCAACAATGGCAGGAGAGATTAGCACCGACGTGTCAAGTGAAAGGTTTCAAAGCCCATTAGCCCAACAATGGCAGGAGAGATTAGCACCGACGTGTCAAGTGAAAGGTTTCAAAGCCCATTAGCCCAACAATGGCAGGAGAGATTAGCACCGACGTGTCAAGTGAAAGGTTTCAAAGCCCATTAGCCCAACAATGGCAGGAGAGATTAGCACCGACGTGTCAAGTGAAAGGTTTCAAAGCCCATTAGCCCAACAATGGCAGGAGAGATTAGCACCGACGTGTCAAGTGAAAGGTTTCAAAGCCCATTAGCCCAACAATGGCAGGAGAGATTAGCACCGACGTGTCAAGTGAAAGGTTTCAAAGCCCATTAGCCCAACAATGGCAGGAGAGATTAGCACCGACGTGTCAAGTGAAAGGTTTCAAAGCCCATTAGCCCAACAATGGCAGGAGAGATTAGCACCGACGTGTCAAGTGAAAGGTTTCAAAGCCAATTAGCCCAACAATGGCAGGAGAGATTAGCACCGACGTGTCAAGTGAAAGGTTTCAAAGCCCATTAGCCCAACAATGGCAGGAGAGATTAGCACCGACGTGTCAAGTGAAAGGTTTCAAAGCCCATTAGCCCAACAATGGCAGGAGAGATTAGCACCGACGTGTCAAGTGAAAGGTTTCAAAGCCCATTAGCCCAACAATGGCAGGAGAGATTAGCACCGACGTGTCAAGTGAAAGGTTTCAAAGCCCATTAGCCCAACAATGGCAGGAGAGTCACACGGTCTACTCCAACCAAATGGAGAGGCCTTAGAAGCTCCCTCCCGCTGTTCAGAGGTAATTAAAATACAGTACCCTGTGTATGTAAAGAAATGAAGCTCCTTATGGAAAATCAAGACACACTTTTTGCTGACTATTATAAAAATGGGAATCTCATCTTGCACTGAAGGGAGTGATTGAAAAAGCTTCTTCTACTTTCCCCAACACACAACGTGGTTGTCTCCACCCTGCTGCCATACAGCAGGTAAACGCAAGTATTTCCCGTGACTGTGCCTCAAAACCAAATGTTTACCTGGCCCACCACTCCACCCTGGACTTGAACAGCCTCTATGACCAGGTCCACCTATACAAGGCAGCAGTGACCACCTTCGCACGGACCTTAAAGGACATCGCTCTCGAACCCCAACACTTCACACAGGAACAAGAGATCAATAGACACCCCGTCCAGACCAGCGAGACACTCTCCCAGACCTGCGGGACCCCCCCCACCCCCCACCCCCCAACCAATCAACACCCCCCAACCATGCCCTCACCCCATTAAGGCACCCTCAGATCAGCCCCTCCTGCCCACCCAATGCACAACACCCCCGCTAAGAGGTTCTCAACATGGAATTTACACATACGCCCAGGCCGTGAGCGGGCAAACAGGCCCAATCCCCACTCTTACACTAGCCCAAGCCAATGGCACGTACCAGATGCTCAGCAGGCTCTGCTCACACTTACTGACCTGAGTCCAAACCACACGACCAACAATATTGGACACTTTATGGAACACAAAGCCTTCACGACCTCATCCTGCAATATCCAAGGCCTTAGGCCTAAAGAGCAGGAACCTGGACTCGGAAATACAGACATTGTCATCCTACAAGAAACCTGGTAAAGAGGAGACGGACCCACTGGTTGCCCTCTAGGTTACAGAGAGCTGGTAGTCCCATCCACCAAACTACCAGCTGTGAAACAGGGAAGGGACTCAGGGGGTATGCTAATTTGGTATAGAGCAGACCTAACTCACTCAATTAAATTAATCAAGACAGGAACATTTTACATTTGGCTGGAATTTAAAAGGAAATGATCTCAACAGAGAAAAATGTCCTCCTGTGTGCTACCTATATCCCTCCAATAGAATCCCCATTCTTTAATGAAGACAGCTTCTCCATCCTGGAGGGGGAAGACAATCATTTCCAGGCGCAGGGACATGTACTAGTCTGTGGCGACCTAAATGCCAGAATCGGACAAGAACCTGACACCCTCAGCACACAGGGGGACAAACACCTGCCTGGAGGGGACAGCATTCCCTAGTAAATCCACAGGGCAGAGAACGATCTGAGAGACAAGACAAGAAGGGCCTTCTATGCCTTCAAAAGGAACATACAATTCAACATACCAATTAGGATCTGGCTAAAAATACTTGAATCAGTTATAGAACCCATTGCCCTTTATGGTTGTGAGGTCTGTGGTCCGCTCACCAACCAAGAATTCACAAAATAGGATAAACAGCTAATTGAGACTCCGCATGCAGAATTCAGCAAAAATATCCTCCTCGTAAAACGTAAAACACCAAATAATGCATGCAGAGCAGAATTAGGCCGATACCTGCTAATTATCAAAATCCAGAAAAGAGACTTAAAATCTACAACCACCTAAAAGGAAGCGATTCCCAAACCTTCCATAACAAAGCCATCACCTACAGAGAGATGAACCTGGAGAAGAGTCCCCTAAGCAAGCTGGTCCTGGGGCTCTGGTCACAAACACAAACACACCCTACAGAGGCCCAGGACAGCAGCACAATTAGACCCAACCAAATCATGAGAAAACCAAAAGATAATTACTTGACGCATTGGAAAGAATTAACAAAAAAACAGAGCAAACTAGAATGCTATTTGGCCCTAAACAGAGAGTACATAGTGGCAGAATACCTGACCACTGTGACTGACCCAAAATTAAGGAAAGCATTGACTATGTACAGACTCAGTGAACATAGCCTTGCTATTGAGAAAGGCTGCCGTAGGCAGACCTGGCTCTCAAGAGAAGACAGGCTATGTGCACACTGCCCAAAAATGAGGTGGAAACTGAGCTGCACTTCCTAACCTCCTGCCCAATGTATGACCATATTAGAGACACATATTTCCCTCAGATTACACAGATCCACAAAGAATTAAAAAACAAACCCGATTTTGATAAACTCCCATATCTACTGGGTGAAATACCACAGTGTGCCATCACAGCAGCAAGATTTGTGACCTGTTGCCGCAAGAAAAGGGCAACCAGTGAAGAACAAACACCAATGTAAATACAACCCATATTTATGTTTATTTATTTTCCCTTTTGTACTTTAACCAAATGCACAACGTTACAACACTCTATATATACAGTGGAAGTTTACATACACTTAGGTTTGAGTCATTAAACTCATTTTTCAACCACTCCACAAATTTCTTGTTAACAAAATATAGTTTTGGCAAGTCGGTTATGACATCTACTTTGTGCTTGACACAAGTCATTTTTCCAGCAATTGTTTACAGACAGATTATTTCACTTATAATTCACTGTATCACAATTCCAGTGGGTCAGAAGTTAACATACACTAAGTTGACTGTGCCTTTAAACAGCTTGGAAAATTCCAGAAAAGTATGTCATGGCTTTAGAAGCTTCTGATAGGCTAATTGACATCGTTTGAGTCAATTGGAGGTGTACCTGTGGATGTATTTCAAGGCCTACCTTCAAAATCAGTGCCTATTTGCTTGATATCATGGGAAAATCAAAAGAAAACAGCCAAATCCTCAGAAAATAATTGTAGACCTCCACAAGTCTGGTTCATCCTTGGGAGCAATTTCCAAACACCTGAAGGGACCACGTCACCTGTACAAACAATAGTATGCAAGTATAAACACCATGGGACCACGTAGCTGTCATACCACTCAGGAAGGAGACACATTCTGTCTCCTAGAGATCAACGTACTTTGGTGTGAAAAGTGAAAATCATTCCCAGAACAACAGCAAAGGACCTTGTGAAGATGCTGGAGGAAACAGAAACAAAAGTATCTATATCCATAGTAAAACGAGTCCTGTATCAACATAACCTGAAAGGCCCGCTCAGCAAGACAATTTAAAGGCAATGCTACCAAACACTAATTGAGTGTATGTAAACTTCTGACCCACTGGGAATGTGATGAAATAAATCATTCTCTCTACTATTATTCAGACATTTCATATTATTAAAATGAAGTGGTGAATCTAACTGACCTAAAACAGAATTTTTACTAGAATTAAATGTCAGGAATTGTGAAAACCTGAGTTTAAATGTATTTGGCTAAGGTGTATGTAAACCTACGTCACTTGCTTTGGCAGTGTTAACATATGTTTCCCATGCCAATAAAACCCATTGAATTGAATTGACAGAGAGAGAGAGAGAGATTTAGAGAGAGAGACAAAGAGAGGCAGAGAGCGAGCGAGAGAGACAAAGAGAGGCAGAGAGCGAGCGAGAGAGACAAAGAGAGGCAGAGAGCGAGCGAGAGAGACAAAGAGAGGCAGAGAGCGAGCGAGAGAGACAAAGAGAGGCAGAGAGCGAGCGAGAGAGACAGAGAGCGAGCGAGAGAGACAGAGGCAGAGAGCGAGCGAGAGAGACAGAGAGAGGCAGAGAGCGAGCGAGAGAGACAGAGAGAGGCAGAGAGCGAGCGAGAGAGACAGAGGCAGAGAGCGAGCGAGAGAGACAGAGGCAGAGAGCGAGCGAGAGAGACAGAGGCAGAGAGCGAGCGAGAGAGAGAGACAGAGGCAGAGAGAGACAGAGACAGAGACAAAGAGAGACAGAGACAAAGAGAGACAGAGGCAGAGAGCGAGCGAGAGAGACAGAGGCAGAGAGAGACAGAGACAGAGACAAAGAGAGACAGAGACAAAGAGAGACAGAGGCAGAGAGCGAGCGAGAGAGACAGAGGCAGAGAGAGACAGAGAGCGAGCGAGAGAGACAGAGGCAGAGAGCGAGCGAGAGAGACAGAGGCAGAGAGCGAGCGAGAGAGACAGAGGCAGAGAGAGACAGAGACAGAGAGCGAGCGAGCGAGAGAGACAGAGGCAGAGAGCGAGCGAGAGAGACAGAGGCAAAGAGAGACAGAGAGACAGAGGCAGAGAGAGAGAGAGAGAGAGAGAGAGACAGAGGTAGAGAGAGAGAAAGCGAGCGAGAGAGACAGAGGCAGAGAGCGAGCGAGAGAGACAGAGACAAAGAGAGACAAAGAGAGAGAGGCAGAGAGAGAGACAGAGAGAGACAGAGGTAGAGAGAGAGAGAGACAGAGGCAGAGACAGAGACAGAGAGAGACAGAGACAGAGGCAGAGAGCGAGAGAGAGAGGCAGAGAGCGAGAGAGAGAGGCAGAGAGCGAGCGAGAGAGACAGAGGCAGAGAGCGAGCGAGAGAGACAGAGGCAGAGAGCGAGCGAGAGAGAGAGACAGAGGCAGAGAGAGACAGAGACAGAGACAAAGAGAGACAGAGACAAAGAGAGACAGAGGCAGAGAGCGAGCGAGAGAGACAGAGGCAGAGAGAGACAGAGACAGAGAGCGAGCGAGAGAGACAGAGGCAGAGAGCGAGCGAGAGAGACAGAGGCAGAGAGCGAGCGAGAGAGACAGAGGCAGAGAGAGACAGAGACAGAGAGCGAGCGAGAGAGACAGAGGCAGAGAGCGAGCGAGAGA
>NW_027038850.1:32500-40111 GCF_034236695.1 Oncorhynchus nerka
CAGTCCATCATTAAGACATGAAGGTCAGTCCATCATTAGTTTAAGACATGAAGGTCAGTCATCATTCATTAAGACATGAAGGTCAATGAAGGTCAGTCCATCATTAAGACATGAAGGTCAGTCCATCATTAAGACATGAAGGTATGTGAAAAAAGAACATTTCAAAATCTTCATTTCAAGTGCAGTCGCAAAACCATCAACCGCTGTGATGAAACTGTCTCTCATGAGGACCGCCACAGGAAAGGAAGACCCAGAGTTACCTCTGCTGCAGAGGATAAGTTCATTAGAGTTAACTGTCTCTCATGAGGACCGCCACAGGAAAGGAAGACCCAGAGTTACCTCTGCTGCAAAGGATAAGTTCATTAGAGTTACCTGCACCTCAGATTGCAGCCCAAATAAATGTTTCACGGAGCTCAAGTAACAGATACATCTCAACGTTAACTGTTCATGACTGCATGAATCAGGCCTTCATGGTCGAAGTGCTGCAAAGAAACCAGTACTAAAGGACACCAATAAGAAGAAGAGACGGGCTTGGGTCAAAAAACACAAGCAATGGACATTTGAAAAGTGGAAATCTGTCCTTTGGTCTGATGAGTCCAAATTTGAGATTTTTGGTTCCAACCGCCATGTCTTTGTGAGATGCAGAGTAGGTGAACGAATGATTTCTACATGTGTGAAGCATGGAGGAGGAGGTGTGATGGTGCATTTCTGGTGACACGGTCTGTGATTTACTTAGAATTCAAGGCACACTTAACCAGCATGGCTACCACAGCATTCTACAGTGATATGCCATCCCATCTGGTTTGGGCTTAGCGGGACTATCATTTGTTTTTCAACAGGACAATGACCTTACACACCTGCAGGCCGTGTAAGAGCTATTTGACCAAGAAAGAGAGTGATGGTGCTGCATCAGATGATCTGGTCTCCACATTCAAAGAACTTTAATCCAGTTGAGATGGTTTGGGATGAGTTGGACCGAAGAGCGAAGGAAATGCAGCCAACAAGTGCTCAGCATATGTGGGAACTGCTTCAAGACTGTTGGAAAAGCATTCCTCATGAAGCTGGTTGAGAGAATGCCAAGAGTGTGCAAAGCTGTCATCAAGGCAAAGGGTGGCTACTTTGAAGAATCTCAAATATTACATTTATTTTGGCATATTTAACACTTTTTTGGTTACTACATGATTTCATAGTTTTGATGTCTTCATTATTCTACAATGTAGGAAATAGTCAAAATAAAGAAAAACCATTGAATGAGTAGGTGTGTCCAAACTGTTGACTGGTACTATGTGATGTTAGTTGTTGGTTATGTGACGTAGGGAGGGACTGTGTTGTGTAGTCTGCTCCAGGGAGCCACAAGGGTGTTTCAGTGAATACTGGTGACATACTGTGACATGTATGTGGGCTGATAGAGAGGGAGGGATGGAGAGAAGGAGAGATGGAGAGAGGGAGGGATAGAGAGAGGGAGGGATGGAGAGAGGGAGGGATGGAGAGAGGGAGGGATAGAGGGGAGAGAGGGAGGGATGGAGAGAGGAGGGAGAGAGGGAGGGATGAGAGAGGGAGGGATGGAGAGGGAGGGATGGAGAGAGGGAGGGATGGAGAGAGGGAGGGATAGAGAGAGAGAGGGAGGGATGGAGAGAGGAGGGATGGAGAGAGGGAGGGATGGAGAGGGGAGGGATGGAGAGGGAGGGATGGAGAGAGGGAGGGATGGAGAGAGGAGGGATGGAGAGGAGGGATGGAGAGAGGGAGAGGGAGGGATGAGAGAGGGAGGGATGGAGAGAGGGAGGGAGAGGGAGAGAAGGGAGGGATGGAGAGAGAGAGGGAGGGATGGAGAGAGGGGGAGGGATGGGAGAGAGAGGGAGGGATGGAGAGGGAGAGAGGGAGGGATAGAGAGAGGGAGGATGGAGAAGGGAGGGATGGAGAGAGGGAGGGATGGAGAGAGGAGGGATGGAGAGAGGGAGAGAAGGAGAGAGGATCGAGGGATGGAGAGAGGGAGGGATGGAGAGAGGGAGGGATGGAGAGAGGGAGAGAGGGAGGGATGGAGAGAGGAGGGATGGAGAGAGGAGGGATGGAGGGATAGAGAGAGGGAGGGATGGAGAGAGGAGAAGGGAGGGATGGGAGAGAGGAGAGAGGGGATGGTGAAGGGAGGGATGGAGAGGATAAGGGAGGGATCGAGAGAGGGAGAGAGAGGAGGGATGGAGAGGGGAAGGGGAGGGATAGAGAGAGGAGGGATGGAGAGGGAGGGATAGAGAGAGGGAGGGATGGAGAGGGAGGGATAGAGAGGGAGGGATCGAAGAGAGAGAGGAGGGATAGAGAGAGGGAGGGATAGAGAGAGGGAGGGATGGAAGAGGAGGGATGGAGAAGGAGGGATGGAGAGAGGAGAGAGAGAGAGGGAGGGATGGGAGAGGGAGGGATGGAGAGAGGGAGAGATAGAGAGAGGGAGGATGGAGGGAGGGATGGAGAAGAGGGAGGGATGGAGAGAGGGAGGGATAGAGAGAGGAGGGATGGAGAGAGGGAGGGATAGAGAGAGGGGAGGGATAGAGAGAGGAGGGATAGAGAGAGGGAGGGATCGAAAGGAGGGGATGGAGAGAGGGAGGGATGGAGAGAGGAGAGAGGGAGGGATGGAGAGAGGGAGGGATGGAGAGAGGGAGGGATGGAGAGAGGGAGGGATAGAGAGAGGGATAGAGAGAGAGGAGGGATGGAGAGAGGAGGGATGGAGAGAGGAGGAGGAGGGATGGAAGAGGAAGGGATGGAGAGAGGAGAGAGGGAGGGATGGAGAGAGGGAGGGATGGAGAGAGGAGGGATGGAGAGGGAGAGAGGGAGAGAGGGGAGAGAGGAGGAGAGGGAGAGAGGAGAGGGGGATGGAGAGAGGAGAGAGGGGGATGGGAGAGGGAGGGATGGAGAGAGGAGGGATGGAGAGGAGGGATGGAGAGAAGGGGAGGAGAAAGGATGAGAAGAGGAGAGAGGGAGGATGGAGAGAGGAGAGGGGATGGAGGAGAGGGAGGGATGGGGAGAGAGAGGGAGGGATGGAAGAAGGAGGGATGGAGAGAGGGAGGGATGAGAGAGAGGAAAGGGGAGGATGGAGAGAAGGGGGGGATCGAGAGAGGGGGATGGAGAGAGGAGAGAGGGGAGAGGGAGGGATGGAGAGGGAGAGAGGGAGGGATGGAGGGAGGAGAGAGAGGGGGTTAAGAGAGGGAGGGATGGAGAGAAGAAGGGAGAGAGGGGGATGGAGAGAGGAGGGATGGAGAGAGGGAGGGAGGGATGGAGAGAGGGAGGGGAGGAGGGAGGGAAAAAGTCACGGAGGGGAGTGAGAGAGGGAGCGAGAGAGGGAGCGAGGGGAGGAGGGAGGGAGAAAGTCTGGAGGGAGGAGGGCTGTCTCATATAACATTGAGACTAAGACATAACTCAGGAGGGGGGCAGCTCATCTGGGTGGCTTCTAGCGGGTGGGGGGTGGGGTTGATGGACTGCAGCGCCACTTCTCCTCCCGTCCGGTGGATTTACGGCGTGGGGCTGCTGACGGGCGTGGGGCAGTAAACAGGGCGGCGGGGCATATTTCACAGCGAGCTGGGTTTATGAAGAACACTGGGCGCCCGCCGCAGCCGCGTGACGGATGGAGAAAGACGTATGACAAGCTTCATCATTGTTTGTAAATCTTAACTGTTCCCGCTCACTAACTCCTGTGGGGGGAGGGGGCATCCTGAAGGTTATTTGGCTGCTTGGTGGGTGTGTGTGTTTGGCCAACTGATTACCTGCTCTGCTGGAAATAAATACCGGGAGTGGGCCAGGAGAGAGCTGTCTCTCTCGTTCTCCTCTCTCACTCTAACACAAACACACGTACACCATGTTCACAACCCTTCTAATGTACTCAATACAGAAGGAAGATCAAATATCTTTATTTTCATATCAAATTCTAACAACATGCCATTCTAAAAAGACAGAGAATATTATTCTGTCTAGAACACTGAAGTGTCTTTCTTCAACTGAACACAATAGCCACATTACTGTCACATAACAAGACCCTCTAGCAGCATCATCTACCACAACAAGACCATCTAGCCAGCATCATCTACCACAACAAGACCATCTAGCCAGCATCATCTACCACAACAAGACCTTCTAGCCACACACACTTCGGGTTGGAGCAGGCAGTCGCATCCGCGCTTCGGTCTGCAGGTTGTATAACTTTTCATTACATTTCATTATAGTACAACGGTCTGATTTGTCTAATCTTAGCAATTTCTTCTTAGCTAGCTACATAGCAAAAGTCGTTGTATCAAAGATAATTGCGTAATTATCAGTATTTGTAAATCTCCTATCTGCCCAACACGTTCACCGTCTACCGTAGCACTGTAGTAAGTATCACACTCAACTGAACGACTTGATTAGTGTAGTGTTAGCTAGCTACATAGTTGTCTTTGCTGTCTTCGTATCCAAGATAATTGTGTAGTTTTAGAGTGTGTAGTCTTAGAGTGATTATCTTAATTTACCGAGGTTAGCTAGCCAGCTATTTTGTCGTCTAAACGTAGGAGACACTCCTAGCTAGCCAATAGCCAGCCAACGTCTACTGAATAGAACTTTCGCATTCGGTCGCATTCGCTTCGCTCCACAGGTAGTATCATATTTTTCATTTCATTTCATTACAGTCCCAACGGTGTGATTTGTTTGATCGTAGCTAGCTACATGGCTAGCTACATAGCCGTCTTTGTTTCAAAGATAATTGTGTAGTCTAGAGCGATTTTCTAGGTTAGCTAGCCAGCTATTGTCGTTCTCCTAGCATAACGTAACGTAACCAACACTGCTAGCTAGCCAGTTTGCCCAAAAGCAGCATTGTAGAAACTTCACACTCAACGGAACGACTTGATTAGGGTAGTGTCAACAACGCAGCTAGCCTACCTCAGCAGTACTGTATCATTTTAATCATTTTAGTCAATTAGATTCTTGCTACGTAAAGCTTAACTTTCTGAACATTCGAGGCGTGTAGTCCACTTGTCATTCAATCTCCTCTGCATTAGCGTAGCCTCTTCTCTAGCCTGTCAACTATGTGTCTGTCTATCCCTGTTCTCTCCTCTCTGCACAGACCATACAAACGCTCCACCGCATGGCCGCGGCCACCTAATCTGGTGGTCCCAGCGCGCACGACCACGTGGAGTTCCAGGTCTCCGTAGCCTCTGGAACTGCCGATCTGCGGCCAACAAGGCAGAGTTCATCTCAGCCTATGCCCCCTCCAGTCCCTCGACTTCTTGGCTCTGACGGAAACATGGATCACCACAGACAACACCGCTGCTCCTACTGCTCTCTCTTCGTCCGCCCACGTGCTCTCGCACACCCCGAGAGCTTCTGGTCAGCGGGGTGGTGGCACCGGGATCCTCATCTCTCCCAAGTGGTCATTCTCTCTTTCTCCCCTTACCCATCTGTCTATCGCCTCCTTTGAATTCCATGCTGTCACAGTTACCAGCCCTTTCAAGCTTAACATCCTTATCATTTATCGCCCTCAGGTTCCTCGGAGGAGTTCATCAATGAGCTTGATGCCTTGATAGCTCCTTTCCTGAGGACGGCTCACCCTCTCACAGTTCTGGGCGACTTTAACCTCCCCACGTCTACCTTTGACTCATTCCTCTCTGCCTCCTTCTTTCCACTCCTCTCCTCTTTTGACCTCACCCTCTCACCTTCCCCCTACTCACAAGGCAGGCAATACGCTCGACCTCATCTTTACTAGATGCTGTTCCTCCACTAACCTCATTGCAACTCCCCTCCAAGTCTCCGACCACTACCTTGTATCCTTTTCCCTCTCGCTCTCATCCAACACTTCCCACACTGCCCTACTCGGATGGTATCGCGTCGTCCCAACCTTCGCTCTCTCTCCCCCGCTACTCTCTCCTCTTCCATCCTATCATCTCTTCCCTCTGCTCAAACCTTCTCCAACCTATCTCCTGATTCTGCCTCCTCCAACCCTCCCTCCTCCCTTTCTGCATCCTTTGACTCTCTATGTCCCTATCCTCCAGGCCGGCTCGGTCCTCCCCTCCCGCTCCGTGGCTCGACGACTCATTGCAAGCTCACAGAACAGGGCTCCGGGCAGCGGCGGAAATGGAGGAAAACTCGCCTCCCTGCGGACCTGGCATCCTTTCACTCCCTCCCTCTCTACATTTTCCTCCTCTGTCTCTGCTGCTAAAGCCACTTTCTACCCTCTAAATTCCAAGCATCTGCCTCTAACCCTAGGAAGCTCTTTGCAACCTTCTCCTCCCTCTTGAATCCTCCTCCCCCTCCCCCTCCTCCCCTCTCTGCAGATGACTTCGTCAACCATTTTGAAAAGAAGGTCGACGACATCCGATCCTCGTTTGCTAAGTCAAACGACACCGCTAGTTCTGCTCACACTGCCCTACCCTGTGCTCTGACCTCTTTCCCCTCTCTCTCCAGATGACATCTCACGTCTTTGACGGCCGGCCGCCCAACAACCTGCCCGCTTGACCCTATCCCCTCCTCTCTTCTCCAGACCATCTCCGATGACCTTCCCCTTACCTCACCTCGCTCATCAACTCATCCCTGACCGCTGGCTACGTCCCTCCCGTCTTCAAGAGAGCGAGAGTTGCACCCCTTCTGAAAAAACCTACACTCGATCCCTCCGATGTCAACAACTACAGACCAGTATCCCTTCTTTCTTTCTCTCCAAAACTCTTGAACGTGCCGTCCTTGGCCAGCTCTCCGTTTATCTCTCTCAGAATGACCTTCTTGATCCAAATCAGTCAGGTTTCAAGACTAGTCATTCAACTGAGACTGCTCTTCTCTGTATCACGGAGGCGCTCCGCACTGCTAAAGCTAACTCTCTCTCCTCTGCTCTCATCCTTCTAGACCTATCGGCTGCCTTCGATACTGTGAACCATCAGATCCTCCTCTCCACCCTCTCCGGGTTGGGCATCTCCAGCGCTGACCCACGCTGGATTGCGTCCTACCTGACAGGTCGCTCCTACCAGGTGGCGTGGCGAGAATCCAGATCTCCACACACGTGCTCTCACCACTGGTGTCCCCCAGGGCTCTGTTCTAGGCCCTCTCCTATTCTCGCTATACACCAAGTCACTTGGCTCTGTCATAACCTCACATGGTCTCTCCTATCATTGCTATGCAGACGACACAATTAATCTTCTCCTTTCCCCTTCTGATGACCAGGTGGCGAATCGCATCTCTGCATGTCTGGCAGACATATCAGTGTGGATGACGGATCATCACCTCAAGCTGAACCTCGGCAAGACGGAGCTGCTCTTCCTCCCCGGGAAGGACTGCCCGGCTCCATGATCTCGGCCATCACGGTTGACAACTCCATTGTGTCCTCCTCCCAGAGCGCTAAGAACCTTGGCGTGATCCTGACAACACCCTGTCGCTCTCAAATAACATCAAGGCGGTGGCCCGTTCCTGTAGGTTCATGCTCTACAACATCCGCAGAGTACGACCCTGCCTCACACAGGAAGCGGCGCAGGTCCTAATCCAGGCACTTGTCATCTCCCGTCTGGATTACTGCAACTCGCTGTTGGCTGGGCTCCCTGCCTGTGCCATTAAACCCTACAACTCATCCAGAACGCCGCAGCCCGTCTGGTGTTCAACCTTCCCAAGTTCTCTCACGTC
>NW_027038851.1:0-40119 GCF_034236695.1 Oncorhynchus nerka
ACTAGTATTAATGATATAGTATTAATGTACTAGTACTAATGTACTAGTATGAATGTACTAGTATTAATGTTATAGTACGAATGTAATAGTATTCATGGTATAGTATTAATGTAATAGTACTAATGCTATAGTGTTAATGTAAAAAAATTACTGTTATAGTACTAATGTAATAGTATTAATGTTATGGTATTAATGTAATAGTACTAATGTACCAGTATTCATGTTATAGTATTAATGATATAGTACTAATGTACTAGTATTACTGTACTAGTATGAATGTTATAGTATTAATGTACTAGTATTAATGATATAGTATTAATGTTATAGTACTAATGTACTAGTATCAATGTTATAGTACTAATGTAATAGTATTAATGGTATAGTACTAATGTAATAGTACTAATGTACTAGTATTAAAGCTATAGTACTGATGTAATAGTACTAGTGTAATATTATTAATGTTATAGTACTAATGTAATACTATCCATGTAATAGTACCTATGTAATAGTATTAATGTTATAGCACTAATGTAATAGTACCAATGTAATAGTACTAATGTACTAGTATTAATGTTATAGTAGTAATGTTATAGTACTAATGTACTAGTATTACCGCTATAGTACTGATGTAATAGTACTAGTGTAATAGTACTAATGCAGAAGTATTAATGCTGTAGTATTAATGTGATGGTACTAATGCAATAGTACTAATGTTATAGTGCTGATGTAATAGTACTACTGTAATAGTATTCATGCAATAGTATTAATGTTGTAGTATTAATGCAATAGTACTAATGTACTAGTATTAATGTTACAGTACTAATGTAATAGTACTAATGTAATAGAACTAATGTAATAGTACCAATGTAATAGTACTAATGTACTAATATTAATGTTATAGTATTAATGTAATAGTACTAATGTACTAGTATTAATGTTATAGTAGTAATGTTATAGTACTAATGTACTAGTATTACCGCTATAGTACTGATGTAATAGTACTAGTGTAATAGTACTAATGCAGTAGTATTAATGCTGTAGTATTAATGTGATGGTACTAATGCAATAGTACTAATGTTATAGTGCTGATGTAATAGTACTACTGTAATAGTATTAATGCAATAGTATTAATGTTGTAGTATTAATGCAATAGTATTAATGTACTAGTACTAATGTAATAGTACTAATGTAATAGAACTAATGTAATAGTACCAATTTAATAGTACTAATGTAACAGTACTAATGTAACATCATTACTGTTATAGTATTAATTTAATAGTATTAATGCAATAGTACTAATGTACTAGTATTAATGTTACAGTACTAATGTAATAGTACTAATGTAATAGAACTAATGTAATAGTACCAATGTAATATTATTAATGTAATAGTATTCATGTAATAGTATTAATGTAATAGTATCCATGTTATAGTATTAAAGTAAGAGTATTAATGCAATAGTACTAATGTAATAGTATTAATACAATTGTATCCATATAATATTATCCATGTAATAGTATCCATGTAATAGTATTAATGTAATAGTACTAATGTAAAAGTAGTATTGTAATAGTACTAATGTAATAGTATCCATGTAATAGTATTAATGTAATAGTACTAATGTAATAGTACCCAAGTAATAGTATTGTGTAATAGTATTAATGTAAAAGTATTTATGTAATAGTATTAATGCAATAGTACCAATGTAATAGTATCCTTGTAATAGTATCCATGTAATAGTACTAATGTAATAGTATCCTTGTAATAGTATCCATGTAATAGTACTAATGTAATAGTATCCATGTAATAGTACTAATGTAATAGTATCCATGTAATAGTATCCATGTAATAGTATTAATATAACAGTTCTAATGGAATAGTATTAATGTAATAGCACTAATGTAATAGTACTAATCTAATAATATTAATGTAATAGTACTTATGTAATAGTAATAATGTAGTATTATCCATGGAATAGTACTAATGTAATATTATCCATGTAATATTATCCATATAATAGTATTAATGTAATAGTACTAATGTAATAGTATTAATGTAATAGTACTAATGTAATAGTATTCATGTAATAGTACTAATGTAATAGTATCCATGTAATAGTATTAATGCAATAGTACTAATGTAATATTATCCATGTAATAGTATCCATGTAATAGTACTAATGTAATAGTACTAATGTAATAGTATTAATGTAATGGTACTAATGTTATAGTACTAATGTAATGGTACTAATGTAATAGTATTAATGTAATTGTATCCATGTAATAGTACTAATGTAATAGTATCCATGTTATAGTACTAATGTAATGGTACTAATGTAATAGTATTAATGTAATTGTATCCATGTAATAGTACTAATGTAATAGTACTAATGTAATAGTATTAATGTAATAGTACTAATGTAATAGTACTAATGTAATAGTATTAATGTTATATTATCCATGTAATAGTATTAATGTTATAGTACTACTGTAATAGTATCCATGTAATAGTACTAATGTTATAGTACTAATGTAATAGTACTAATGTAATAGTATTCATGTAATATTATCCATGTAATAGTACTAATGTAATAGTATCCATGGTAATAGTATCCATATAATAGTATCCAGGCAATAGTAAATAAATGTTAACATGAACTCATATATTGATGCATTCCCAACATTACCGCCCACCGGCTAGTAGTAAGAGTTAAGCCGAAAGCCATGTAGCCAGATGCTGCAGCCGATGTGTTGGTATAGAGCGCCTGACTGCTGTGGTGACTTTGGAACACCCAGACAGCAAGTGTAATGTAAATGATGATGAATGGATGAGCTGGAGATGAACATATACGAAGCACCCCATTTTAGGACAAACTCAGTCGCAAAGCCTCATGCCACACTCTGTGTGTGAGGGCTCCTGGGTATACTTTCCCTAGGTTCAGATTTAGGATCAGCTTCCTCTCCCCAATACTAACGATTAGTGGAGGAAAATAAATAAAGCTGACCGAAGATCAGCGGCACCTGCCAATCCCAGGGTGAGGCTTGAGGATAAGGATGTCCTCAAAAGTACACCGTACAGGAAGATGACTGGGGTCGTGGCTCCACGTTGCCCTTGTGGTTAGAACAAGCACCTTGTGGGCAGATATCTGACCAGGCATAAATTAGTTCGCTTACCCAGCCAGTTAAACAGGAGTTCATGTCCATGCTCACCTCAGCAGCGCATCAGATTCAGATGAAGAGAGAGAGAGCTGCCTGACTAGACCTGGGTTCAAATACTCTTTTAGGAAATCATTTAAAATACTTTGTGTTTTAATGTTTGCCTGTATTAATTAAAACCAATGAATGTGAACAGATATAAAATTCCCCAAACTGTAGGACCTGCCCATCTGGCATCCCAGGCAAAAATAGAACAAACGCTAAATGATTTGAAATTTCAAAATAGTATTTGAATCCAGGTCTGATGGTCAGCCACTGCTACACCCTCCTCCATTCTGAAACGCACCGACCTAGCCGAGCGAAGGCCTTGAACGTGCTGATGCCATCATCTCATCAATTAAAAACCACTTGATCAATGGCTTTCCTCCTTGTTCTCCAGGACTGGCTTGATCTGCATCTGAATGTCTCATCTGCCCTTCCTGTCCTTCTTACTGTACTAGTCAACATTTAAGGTCGTATTAAAAATCAACAATGTTTCCCCTCTATGCATTAAGGGGCTCGGGAAATCTGACAATTGTACAATTGCAACTGCTTAGACGAATGACTCCATTACTTAAAGTCAGAATGATATTAGTTGAAATCAATAAATGATTATAGTAATTGCAGGATGAGAAGAAATTATTCATGGAATATTATTTTTGTGTCACGCTTCCTTTCTCCCATCAAAATTGATTGCATTTGGTGAAGTCCATCTCGTGATTGTGATTGGTGGAATGGAAAGATAAAAAACAAAAAAAAAACAATGTATTTTATTCAAAGTTAATTTGAAGTTGTAAAGTTTGATAGATTCAGTGAGTGAATGAATGGGCACGACTATCAGCCTCGGACACATGCAGGAACATGCTCATCGCTATAGCTTAACATGCTCATCGCTACAGCAACATGCTCATCGCTATAACATGCTCATCGCTTACAGCAACATGCTCATCGCTATAGTAACATGCTCATCGCTACAGCAACATGCTCATCGCTACAGCAACATGCTACAGCAACATGCTCATCGCTATTAGCAACATGCTCATCGTATAGCAACATGCTCATCGCTGTAACAACATGCTCATAGCTGCAGTAACATGCTCACTGCTCTGAGAGAGAGGGGACAGTATAGTAACAGTATAGTAACGTCACTGGTCACATACCGGACTTTACAGAACTTTAACTGAAGAGGTCGGAAAGAGTTCTAAGCAGATGTCAGTTTCATCGACACGAAGAAACACAGAGAGAAGAAGAAATGGGTACAAATAACAGAAAACTGAAACAAGAGAATTGTACCTATAAAGACTGCACTTACTAGATGGGCACATTTAGTCAAACAAAAGGCTTCAGTGAAAGGACACTGAGAAGAACATGCAGGACACGAACAGACAGAGCTGGAAAAACATCTAAACACACATCCACACACACTAATAATAACAATAGCTAAAAAAACGTCCAATCAGGTTTGAACAGGAGTTAAAAACGTCCAATCAGGTTTGAACAGGGAGTTAAAAACGCCCAATCAGGTTTGAACAGGAGTTAAAAACGTCCAATCAGGTTTGAACAGGGAGTTAAAAACGTCCGATCAGGTTTGAACAGGAGTTAAAACGTCCGGGATCATTTGAATAGGAGTAAAACGGCCCAACCAGTTTGAACAGGAGTTGGAAAATCAGCCCAATCAGGTTTGAAATAGGAGTTAAAAACGCCCAATCAGGTTTGAACAGGGAGTTAAAAACGTCCGATCAGGTTTGAACAGGGAGTTAAAAACGTCCGATCAGGTTTGAACAGGGAGTTAAAAACGTCCGATCAGGTTTGAACAGGGAGTTAAAAACGTCCAATCAGGTTTGAACAGGGAGTTAAAAACGTCCAATCAGGTTTGAACAGGGAGTTAAAAACGTCCAATCAGGTTTGAACAGGGAGTTAAAAACGTCCAATCAGGTCTGAACAGGGAGCTTAAACAGTTAATGAAAAGGGACATCCACTTGTTTTCCCAATTAAGGCGTCTGTCTTTTCAAATCCCACAAAGTTGCAATCAGTCTCAAGTGACTGCAGTGGAACCAGCACTAGTCTGATGATAACAATCATTACGATGACATCATCATTGACTACCGTTGCCATGCCATAGTCATAGCCATTTGGCTAGAGCACAGACAGGGCAGGGACCAGCAGGATAAATAGGAGCGGCATTTTAATATCAATAAGATGATTCATACAAAATACTGATATGAATAATGATGACAGACCTCTCCACCACTTCGATGTCGAAGCAGAAACGCTTGTCGATGGAGTCAGTCTTCCTTCGGATACAGGACAACAGTTGAACATCTCAGATGGACTCACTACCTGTAATCTCTCATTCTAGAACATCATGTCAGAGGGATTCACCACCAGACCATTCTAGAACACAACAGAGGGATTCACCACCAGACCATTCTAGAACACAACAGAGGGATTCACCACCAGACCATTCTAGGAGCAACAGGCGTATTCACCACCAGACCATTCTAGAACACAACAGAGGGATTCACCACCAGACCATTTCTAAGAACACAACAGAGGATTCATGATTAGACTGGTGTAGAACGCGCAGAGGATTCATGATTAGACTGGTGTAGAACACAACAGGATTCATGATTGGACTGGTGTAGAACACAACAGAGGATTCATGATTAGACTGGTGTAGAGAGACACAACAGAGGGATTCATGATTAGACTGGTGTAGAACACAACAAGAGGATTCATGATTAGACTGGTGTAGAACACAACAGAGGATTCATGATTAGACTGGTTAGAACACAACAGAGGGATTCATGATTAGACTGGTGTAGAACACAACAGAGGGACTAATGAACTAGGGCCAATAGTGTTTCCTGGTCAGCTCTAGTTTATAGTTGAGAACTAGGGCCCAGAGTATTTCCTGGTCAGCTCTAGTTTATTGTCTAGAACTAGGGCCCAGAGTATTTCCTGGTCAGGTCTAGTTTATTGTCTAGAACTAGGGCCCAGAGTATTTCCTGGTCAGCTCTAGTTTATAGTTGAGAACTAGGGCCCAGAGTAGTTCCTGGTCAGCTCTAGTTTATTGTCTAGAACTAGGGCCCAGAGTATTTCCTGGTCAGCTCTAGTTTATTGTCTAGAACTAGGGCCCAGAGTATTTCCTGGTCAGCTCTAGTTTATTGTCTAGAACTAGGGCCCAGAGTATTTCCTGGTCAGCTCTAGTTTATAGTCTAGAACTAGGGCCCAGAGTATTTCCTGGTCAGCTCTAGTTTATTGTCTAGAACTAGGGCCCAGAGTATTTCCTGGTCAGCTCTAGTTTATTGTCTAGAACTATGGCCCAGAGTATTTCCTGGTCAGCTCTAGTTTATAGTCTAGAACTAGGGCCCAGAGTAATTTCCTGGTCAGTAAAAACTCTGGACATGAATAATATAGTGTTTATCACCGCCCAGTAGATGCCTGTGTACTACAGTATACACTACCTGTTTGCCAGCTGATTTGGTTTCGAAGGTGGTCATGGTGAAGGCTTTGCTGCTCTTCTCATACGTACAGTAGTGTCGCGTCCACGTGTATCCCAGCGGCCCTGACACAGAGAGAAGGAACAACACAGCCATGATTGGTCATGAAAGAACAACAAATACATTTAAAAAGGCACCTAATTCCCTAAATAGTGCACTACTTCTGACCAGGGCCTATAGGGGTCTGTAGTGCACTATATAGGGAATAGGCTGTTATTTGGGACGGAAACAACAACAGCCAAGCTAAGCCATGATTGCTTCCTGAAACCACAATGTTCTGGAAAGACTTCTGAAATTAAATTCCTAATTAAAGATAAAACAAAATTTTGTTGTTGTTTATCATCTGAGATAAAGTTTCCAGTATTCAGGGAATTTCCTCCAGTTCAAGTTTGAGAGCATCAAGCTGGATGGAAATATAATGAGATAAAGTTGCGTTCTCAGAGTTTGGTTCTCAGAGTCCGAGTTATGATCCTAGAGTTACAGATGTGTTCTTAGAGTCCGAGTTATGATCCTAGAGTTACAGATGTGTTCTTAGAGTCAGAGTTTGGTTCTCAGAGTCCGAGTTATGATCCTAGAGTTACAGATGTGTTCTTAGAGTCAGAGTTTGGTTCTCAGAGTCCGAGTTATGATCCTAGAGTTACAGATGTGTTCTTAGAGTCAGAGTTATGATCCTAGAGTTACAGATGTGTTCTTAGAGTCAGAGTTATGATCCTAGAGTTACAGTTGTGTTCTCAGAGTCAGAGTTATGATCCTAGAGTTACAGTTGTGTTCTTAGAGTCAGAGTTTTGTTCTCAGAGTTACATTGTCAGAGTCAGAGGTTCGTTCTCAGAGTCAGAGTTACATTCTCAGAGTTACATTGTCAGAGTCAGAGGTTCGTTCTCAGAGTCAGAGTTACATTCTCAGAGTTACATTCTCAGAGTCAGAGTTTCGTTCTCAGAGTCAGAGTTACATTCTCAGAGTTACATTGTCAGAGTCAGAGGTTCGTTCTCATAGTATGAGATATATTCTCAGAGTCAGTTTTGTTCTCAGAGTCAGAGTTACATTCTCAGAGTTACATTCTCAGAGTCAGAGTTTCGTTCTCAGAGTCAGAGTTACATTCTCAGAGTCAGAGTTACATTCTCAGAGTCAGAGTTACATTCTCAGAGTCAGAGTTACATTCTCAGAGTTAGAGGTTTAGGGGTCTGGGATTGGGAGTTAGAGGTTTAGGGGTCTGGGATTAGGAGTTAGAGGTTTAGGGGTCTGGGATTGGGAGTTAGAGGTTTAAGGGTCTGGGATTAGGAGTTAGAGGTTTAGGGGTCTGGGATTAGGAGTTAGAGGTTTAGTGGTCTGGGATTAGGAGTTAGAGGTTTAGGGGTCTGGGATTAGGAGTTAGAGGTTTAGGGTTCTGGGATTAGGAGTTAGAGGTTTAGGGGTCTGGGATTAGGAGTTAGAGGTTTAGGGTTCTGGGATTAGGAGTTAGAGGTTTAGGGGTCTGGGATTAGGAGTTAGAGGTTAGACTCACGTTTCTCCTGGACGTAGAGGAAACCCTCCATGGTCCACTGCCCTGGAGGTTTGTAGTCCTGATCAGCTGATCTGATTCTCTTCATCAGTTTCTCTACCTCCTGCTTCGTACTCACAAAGTTGTTCCTCGTCTGTATGCACACACACACGCACACACGCAGACACGCAGACGCACGCACACACGCACAGACACACACACACACACGCACGCACGCACGCACACACACACACACAGACAGACACACACAGGCACACACGCACACACAGGCACACACACACACACACACACACACACACACACACACACACACACACACACACACACATACACACATCAAAAGATAGAGATTGGCGCAAAACCAGCTTCCATGTATCAACAAGAGAGAGCATGCCTCATAACAGGCAACAGATGCTATCATTAAAGCAGTTGTGTAGTTATTAAACACAATAACACCAACACCAATACACCATACATTATAAAAGCCTTTTTCTGGTGACATACTGAGGAAAAATATACATTATTAAAAGATATCAAAATATGTTGATAGACATTAAACGATAGTCCATGGAGGCAGATGAAAAAAACAACAGTTGAAGATATATTTCACTGAGCAAGTCAACATGACACACTGTTGTGTGCTTCCAAAATGGCACCCTATTCCCTATAAAGCCGCATTGGTCTCTGTCCAAAAGTAGCGCACTATATGTGGAATAGGGTGCCTTTTTTACAGTTCTGATCTGGGACCAGGGCTACTTAGTAAAGACTACAGTTCTGATCTGGGACCAGGATACTTAGTAAAGACTACAGGTCTGATCTGGGACCAGGGCTACTTAGTAAAGACTACAGTTCTGATCTGGGACCAGGATACTTAGTAAAGACTACAGGTCTGATCTGGGACCAGGGCTACTTAGTAAAGACTACAGGTCTGATCTGGGACCAGGGCTACTTAGTAAAGACTACAGGTCTGATCTGGGACCAAGGCTACTTAGTAAAGACTACAGGTCTGATCTGGGACCAGGGCTACTTAGTAAAGACTACAGGTCTGATCTGGGACCAGGATACTTAGTAAAGACTACAGGTCTGATCTAAATTGTGGATACTTAGTAAAGACTACAGGTCTGATCTGGGACCAGGGCTACTTAGTAAAGACTACAGGTCTGATCTGGGACCAGGGCTACTTAGTAAAGACTACAGGTCTGATCTGGGACCAAGGCTACTTAGTAAAGACTACAGGTCTGATCTGGGACCAGGGCTACTTAGTAAAGACTACAGGTCTGATCTGGGACCAGGGATACTTAGTAAAGACTACAGGTCTGATCTGGGACCAGGGATACTTAGTAAAGACTACAGGTCTGATCTGGGACCAGGGCTACTTAGTAAAGACTACAGGTCTGATCTGGGACCAGGGCTACTTAGTAAAGACTACAGGTCTGATCTGGGACCAGGGCTACTTAGTAAAGACTACAGGTCTGATCTGGGACCAGGGATACTTACGTTCTGCAGGTTGAACTGGAGCTGTTGTTTGTAAGGCTCAAACTCGTGAGCGAGCTCATATCCTTCGTGGTAGAACGTGAACAGACCCTGCAGGAAGGCCAGCAGCTGAGAGGGAGAGACAAGAACATGTCATCCTAACTAATGTACGGCTGTATAAACTTTAACATTTAGCGGTTGTTGACTGACTCCCAAACGGAGTACTTCACTCCGAGCTGGATACTAAAACCTTTACTTTACCGGTTCCACAAACTCAAACTTCTTCTTCTCTTGGACCTCCTGAATCTTGAAGACATACTCCAGGGAAGCATCATAGAACACCTGCCTCTCCTTGTCAATCTGTGTGTCTGCCTGCAGGTTAACAAACAACGGGCTAACTTTAGGACAAAGGGATAGGCAGTGTGTGTGTGTGTGTGTGTGTGTGTGTGTGTGTGTGTGTGTCACCACCTTCCGGAGACACCTGAAACCCCACCTCTTTAAGGAATACCTAGGATAGGATAAAGTAATCCTTCTCACCCCCCCCTTAAAAGACTTAGATGCACTATTGCTCAGTGGCTGTTCCACTGGATGTCATAAAGTGAATGCACCAATTTATAAGTCCGCTCTGGATAAGGCAGCGTCTGCTAAATGACTTAAATGTAAATGTAAATGTGTGTGTGTGTGTGCATGGGCACGTACATGTCTGTGTGTGTGTGTGTGTGTGTGTGTGTGTGTGCATGGGCACGTACATGTCTGTGTGTGTGTGTGCATGGGCACGTACATGTCTGTGTGTGTGTGTCTGTGTGTGTGTGTGTGTGTGTGTGTGTGTGTGCGCGTGTGTGACTGTGGCCTTGTGCATGGGCACGTGCATATCTCTGTGTGTGTGAATGCATGTCTGTGTTGCGTCTGTGTACTGTGGGGAGGCTATTTGAGAAAGGGTTAATAGATACACCATCCGGGTTTTAGGAAGCACTCTTCCGTGTGTTTGTCTGTGAAGGTACTGGCTAACCAGCAGGATAAACAGTGTTGTCATTGACATTGTGCAGTTGACCTTAGAAAAGCTGCGTTTCCTATATAGTGCACTACATTTAACTAGGGCCGTTTAGGACACAGTCATCCATTCATCACAAGAGCCTGTCAGTGTGAAACAGATATAACATGCTCATAGTTAGCAACGTGATGTCTAGTAACAAGGACATACCTCTTGTTTTTGTCTCTTAACTGGACATACCTCTTGTTTTGTCTCGTAACTGGGACATACCTCTTGTTTGTCTCGTAACTGGGACATACCTCTTGTTTTGTCTCGTAACTGGGACATACCTCTTGTTTTTGTCTCGTAACTGGGACATACCTCTTGTTTTGTGCTCGTAACTGGGACATACCTCTTGTTTGTCTCGTAACTGGGACATACCTCTTGTTTTGTCTCGTAAATGGGACATACCTCTTGTTTTGTCTCGTAACTGGGGACATACCTCTTGTTTTGTCTCGTAACTGGGACATACCTCTTGTTTTGTCTCGTAACTGGGACATACCTCTTGTTTTTGTCTCGTAACTGGGACATACACTCTTGTAAGAGCGGTTCTTTCTTCCTGGAAGACAAGGCCAGATGCTTCTCTAGAATGGTGTAGAAATTTCTCTGTCTCCTTGTCAAACTTCTTCTTCCCTTCTGAAAGACAACAGATCAACACATGGTATCTCCTCAACACATGGTAGCATCTCCTCAGCACATGGTAGCATCTCCTCAACACATGGTAGCATCTCCTCAACACATGGTAGCATCTCCTCAACACATGGTAGCATCTCCTCACACATGGTAGCAACAGATCAGCATGGTAGCATCTCCTCCTCAACTCCTCAACACATGGTAGCATCTCCTCAGCACATGAGTAGCATCTCCTCAACACATGGTAGCATCTCCTCAACACATGGTAGCATCTCCTCAACACATGGTAGCAACTCCTCAACATGGTAGCATCTCATCAACACATGGTAGCAACGTGATATAACAGTAGCATCTTGCACAAACATTACTAGAGCTGTGTCCCAATTATCTGTCAACACATGGTCCTTCTCCTTCTTCTAAGCACATGGTTTACTTCCACTTCAACACATGGTAGATTTGAAACATGGTAGCAACTCCTCAACACATGGTAGAACCTCCTCAACACATGGTAGCAACAGATCAACACATGGTAGCATCTCCTCAGCACATGGTAGCATCCCTCCACATGGGGATCCAGCACACATGGCAACTCCTCAACACATGGTATCTCCTCAACACATGGTAGCAACAGATCTGTACTTATCACATGGGCATCTCCCCCACAGTGCATCTCCCTCAACACATGGTAGCATCTCTCAACACTATCTCCTCATCCGAAACTCCTCACACACACGTGATATAACAGTCTCTTGACAAACATTACTAGAGCTGTGTCCCAATTATCTGCCTTTTGACTGGCCGCTGATTTGAAAGGTACAGCCACATAGCTCCCTCCATCCCTGGACAACTTTAGAAATCTGTACTTATTTGGGGCCCACAGTGAGCATGGCATCCATACCACACACATGCAGTCGGAGCTGGCCCTAGCCTTTTGATGGCCCTATGCAGTCAGAGCTGGCCCTAGCCTTTTGATGGCCCTATGCAGTCAGAGCTGGCCCTAGCCTTTTGATGGCCCTATGCAGTCAGAGCTGGCCCTAGCCTTTTGAGCTAAGCAGTCAGAGCTGGCCCTAGCCTTTTGAAGGCCCTAAGCAGTCAGAGCTGGCCTTAGCCTTTTGAGAGGCCTAAGCAGTCAGAGCTGGCCCTAGCCTTTTGATGGCCCTATGCAGTCAGAGCTGGCCTAGCCTTTTGATGGCCCTATGCAGTCAGAGCTGGCCCTAGCCTTTTTGATGGCCCTGTGCGGTCAGGCTGGCCCTAGCCTTTTGATGGCCCTATGCAGTCAGAGCTGGCCCTAGCCTTTTAGAAAGGCCTAAGCAGTCAGAGCTGGCCCTAGCCTTTTGAAGGCCCTAAGCAGTCAGAGCTGGCCCTAGCCTTTTTGATGGCCCTATGCAGTCAGAGCTGGCCCTAGCCTTTTGATGGCCCTATGCGGTCAGGCTGGCCCTAGCCTTTTGATTGCCCTAGCCTTTTGATGGCCCTAGTCTTTGGAAGGCCTAAGCATCAGAGCTGGCCCTAGCCTTTTGATTGCCCTAGCCTTTTGAAGGCCCTAGCATTTGGAAGGCCCTAGCCTTTGGAAGGCCCTAGCCTTTGGAAGGCCTAGCCTTTTGATGGCCCTAGCCTTTTGATGGCCCTAGCCTTTGGAAGGCCCTAGCCTTTGGAAGGCCCTAGTCTTTGGAAAGGCCCTAGTCTTTGGAAGGCCCTAAAGCTACACCCACCTCTGGGCAAAACATTTCAGCAGAACCCGTCTTGACAGCGGAGAAAAACAAATCTTGCAATATTGCCATGGGGCGGAGAGAAATGTTTTCAGTTTTAATATGATATCTGAGTGAGAGGGACTAACAAAATCATGATGGGCCCCCTGGGCAGTACTTCGACAATGATTACTACAAGCTTAGATGGCTGGCGGCTAGACTAACTTACAAAAAAAACAATGTTTGTTGACACGGACTATATTAGTGACTGTCAGTGACTGACATAACAACAACAAAACTTCTGAAATGGATGTCTTAAGGTGACGCCAGGACAGCGGAGTCAATCACCACCTTCCCGGGACACCTGAAACCCCACCTCTTTAAGGAATACCTAGGATAGGATAAAGTAATCCTTCTCACCCCCCTTAAAAGATTTAGATGCACTACTGTTCCACTGGATGTCATAAGGTGAACGCACCAATTTGTAAGTAAAGCTCTGGATAGGCGTCTGCTAAATGACTTAAATGTAAAATGTAATGTAAATGTGAAACTCAGAACCAAGTTTCGCCAGTGCACCTTGTGTATTCTAACATTCTTACTCTCAACAGGAAACTCTGTTTGAGTAAAAATAAATCTCCCTCTCTCTCTATCTATATATATATGTATTATTTTTTCTATTATTTTGACAAGATAATCGAGTGACTGTTCTAACAATGGAAATACATGTCCTCAAAGATGGAGGGCAAACGGGAGGAGGCGAGATCAGCTGGGACCATTCTAGCCAATGAGAGGACAGATAATTGTGTGAACAACAGGCACAACTATGATAAAAAGATGTCCAAATGCCACCTGCGTCCACTTATATCAGTCCATTCATAACAACCTCACCAGTACAAAACTTCTATTCGATCAAATAAGCCTCAAGTAGCAAATTACATTTGAATGTTTTTGCTGACACTCTCATATTGACCTCCTCATTTCGTGGTCTTATTTTCGTGGACAGATTTTGGGTGGAGTAAATTCTCTCACTTTGCCTATTCCTCTATGGACAGCCTATTCCTCTATGGGGACAGCCTATTCCTCTATGGGGACAGCCTATTCCTCTATGGACACCCTATTCCTCTATGGACACCCTATTCATCTATGGACACCCTATTCCTCTATGGGGACACCCTATTTCTCTATGGGGACACCCTATTCCTCTGTGGGGACACCCAATTCCTCTATGGACACCCTATTCCTCTATGGGGACACACTATTCCTCTGTGGGGACACCCTATTCCTCTGTGGGGACACCCTATTCCTCTGTGGGGACACCCTATTCCTCTATGGACACACCCTATTCCTCTATGGGGACACCCTATTCCTCTATGGGGACACCCTATTCCTCTATGGACACCCTATTCCTCTGTTGAAAAGTGTGTAGCAGAACAACTGATTGCCCACCTCAACAACAGCCCCTTCACATTACACTCCATGCAGTTTGGCTTCAGAGCGAAACACTCCACAAAAACGGCCAACTGCTTTCTTTTGGAAAATGTGAAGTTCAAGATGGACAAAGGGGGTGCTGTTGGGGCTGTGTTTCTGGACCTAAGGAAGGCTTTTGATACTGTTAACCATGAGATTTTCATCACAAAATTGTCCAAGTTCAACTTTTCCCCTGATGCCTTGAGATGGATGAAATCATACCTTGAAGGCAGAACTCAGTGTGTCAGAGTGAGCAATGAGCTGTCGCCCACTCGTAGCTATGATGTGGGCGTGCCCCAAGGGTCAATACTGGGGCCCCTCCTGTTCAGCCTGTACATTAATGATCTGCCTTCTGTCTGTACTGGGTCTGAAGTTCAAATGTATGCAGATGATACAGTGATATATGTGCATGCAAAGAGCAAACAACAAGCTGCACAACAACTCACTACTGTAATGGTCCAGGTTACAAAGTGGCTCAGTGACTCGTGTTTGCATCTCAATGTGAAAAACTGTTTGCATGTTCTTCACAAAGAGGGCAACAGATGCTACTGAGCCAGATGTCTATGTGTCAGGGGAGAAGCTCCAGGTGGTATCCGATTTTAAGTACCTTGGCATCATACTTGATTCCAACCTCTCTTTTAAAAAGCATGTGAAAAAGGTCATTCAAATAACTAAATTCAATCTAGCTAATTTCCGATTTATACGAAATGTTTTGACTACAGAGGTAGCAAAACTGTACTTCAAATCTATGATACTCCCCCACTTAAAATACTGCTTAACTAGTTGGGCCCAAGCTTGCTGTACAACATTAAAACCTATTCAGTCTGTCTACAAACAGGCTCTAAAAGTGCTTGATAGGAAGCCCAATAGCCATCATCATTGTCACATCCTTAGAAAGCATGAGCTCTTGAGTTGGGAAAATCTTGTGCAATACACCGACGCATGTCTTGTATTCAAGATCCTTAATGGCCTGGCTCCTCCCCCTCCACTCAATATTTTTGTTAAACAGAAAACCCAGACATATGGCAGCAGATCCACAAGGTCTGCCATGAGAGGTGACTGTATAGTTCCCCTAAGGAAAAGCACCTTTACTAAATCTGCATTCTCTGTGAGAGCTTCCCATGTCTGGAATACACTGCCATCAGACACACATAACTGCACCACATATCACACTTTCACAAAATGCTTGAAGACCTGGCTAAAGGTCAATCAGATTTGTGAACATGGTCCCTAGCTGTGTGTTGTCGCTTTCCATGTTGTCTGTTGTCTGTAGCTTGTGAGGTGTGGAAACAATTTGTTGCTTTTATGAATTTTGTCTTGCTGCTTTTTGTTCTATGTTGCTCTGTCTGTATGCTATGTCTTGCTTGTCCTATGTTGCTCTGTCTGTATGCTATGTCTTGCTTGTCCTATGTTGCTATGTCTTGCTTGTTCTATGGTGCTATTGTCTATATTGTAATTGTTTTTAATAACCTGCCCAGGGACTGCGGTTGAAAATTAGCCGGCTGGCTAATACCGGCACTTTTACTGAAACGTTGATTAATGTGCACTGTCCCTGTAAAAATACAATGAACTAAACTAAAAAAAAAACTATGGGGACACCCGAATCCTCTATGGGGACACCCTATTCCTCTATGGGGACACCCGAATCCTCTATGGGGACACCCGAATCCTCTATGGGGACACCCGAATCCTCTATGGGGACACCCGAATCCTCTATGGGGACACCCGAATCCTCTATGGGGACACCCGAATCCTCTATGGGGACACCCGAATCCTCTATGGGGACACCCGAATCCTCTATGGGGACACCCGAATCCTCTATGGGGACACCCTATTCCTCTATGGGGACACCCTATTCCTCTATGGGGACACCCGAATCCTCTATGGGGACACCCTATTCCTCTATGGGGACACCCTATTCCTCTGTGGGAACACCCTATTCCTCTATGGGGACACCCTATTCCTCTGTGGGAACACCCTATTCCTCTATGGGGACACCCTATTCCTCTGTGGGAACACCCTATTCCTCTATGGGGACACCCTATTCCTCTGTGGGAACACCCTATTCCTCTATGGGGACACCCTATTCCTCTGTGGGAACACCCTATTCCTCTATGGGGACACCCTATTCCTCTGTGGGAACACCCTATTCCTCTATGGGGACACCCGAATCCTCTATGGGGACACCCTATTCCTCTATGGGGACACCCTATTCCTCTGTGGGAACACCCTATTCCTCTGTGGGGACACCCGAATCCTCTATGGGGACACCCGAATCCTCTATGGGGACACCCGAATCCTCTATGGGGACACCCGAATCCTCTATGGGGACACCCGAATCCTCTATGGGGACACCCGAATCCTCTATGGGAACACCCGAATCCTCTATGGGGACACCCTATTCCTCTGTGGGAACACCCTATTCCTCTATGGGGACACCCGAATCCTCTATGGGGACACCCTATTCCTCTGTGGGAACACCCTATTCCTCTATGGGGACACCCGAATCCTCTATGGGGACACCCGAATCCTCTATGGGGACACCCGAATCCTCTATGGGGACACCCGAATCCTCTATGGGGACACCCGAATCCTCTATGGGGACACCCGAATCCTCTATGGGGACACCCGAATCCTCTATGGGGACACCCGAATCCTCTATGGGGACACCCGAATCCTCTATGGGGACACCCTATTCCTCTATGGGGACACCCGAATCCTCTATGGGGACACCCGAATCCTCTATGGGGACACCCGAATCCTTTATGGGGACACCCGAATCCTCTATGGGGACACCCGAATCCTCTATGGGAACACCCGAATCCTCTATGGGGACACCCGAATCCTCTATGGGGACACCCTATTCCCTCTATGGGGACACCGAATCCTCTATGGGGACACCCGAATCCTCTATGGGGACACCCTATTCCTCTATGGGGACACCCGAATCCTCTATGGGGACACCCGAATCCTCTATGGGGACACCCGAATCCTCTATGGGGACACCGAATCCTCTATGGGGACACCCGAATCCTCTATGGGGACACCGAATCCTCTATGGGGACACCCTATTCCTCTATGGGGACACCCGAATCCTCTATGGGGACACCCGAATCCTCTATGGGGACACCCGAATCCTCTATGGGGACACCCGAATCCTCTATGGGGACACCCGAATCCTCTATGGGGACACCCGAATCCTCTATGGGGACACCCGAATCCTCATGGGGACACCCGAATCCTCTATGGGGACACCCTATTCCTCTGTGGGGACACCCGAATCCTCTATGGGGACACCCTATTCCTCTATGGGGACACCCGAATCCTCTATGGGGACACCCGAATCCTCTATGGGGACACCCGAATCCTCTATGGGGACACCCGAATCCTCTATGGGGACTCCCGAATCCTCTATGGGGACACCCGAATCCTCTATGGGGACACCCGAATCCTCTATGGGGACACCCGAATCCTCTATGGCGACTCCCGAATCCTCTATGGGGACACCCGAATCCTCTATGGGGACACCCTATTCCTCTATGGGGACACCCGAATCCTCTATGGGGACACCCGAATCCTCTATGGGAACACCCTATTCCTCTATGGGGACACCCGAATCCTCTATGGGGACACCCTATTCCTCTGTGGGAACACCCTATTCCTCTATGGGGACACCCGAATCCTCTATGGGGACACCCGAATCCTCTATGGGGACACCCGAATCCTCTATGGGGACACCCGAATCCTCTATGGGGACACCCGAATCCTCTATGGGGACACCCGAATCGTCTATGGGGACATACTATTCCTCTGTGGGGACACCCTATTCCTCTATGGGGACACCCTATTCCTCTATGGGGACACCCGATTCCTCTATGGGGACACACTATTCCTCTGTGGGGACACCCTATTCCTCTATGGGGACACCCTATTCCTCTATGGATACACCCTATTCCTCTGTGGGGACACCCTATTTCTCTATGGGCACACCCGAATCCTCTATGGGGACACACTATTCCTCTGTGGGGACACCCTATTCCTCTATGGGGACACCCGAATCCTCTATGGGGACACACTATTCCTCTGTGGGGACACCCTATTCCTCTATGGGGACACCCTATTCCTCTATGGGGACACACTATTCCTCTGTGGGGACACCCTATTCCTCTATGGGGACACCCTATTCCTCTATGGGGACACCCGATTCCTCTATGGGGACACACTATTCCTCTGTGGGGACACCCTATTCCTCTATGGACACACCCTATTCCTCTATGGGGACACCCTATTCCTCTATGGATACACCCTATTCCTCTGTGGGGACAGCCTATTCCTCTATGGGGACACCCTATTCCTCTGTGGGGACACCCTATTCCTCTATGGGGACACCCGATTCCTCTATGGGGACACACTACTCCTCTGTGGGGACACCCTATTCCTCTATGGATACACCCTATTCCTCTACGGACACACCCTATTCCTCTGTGGGGACACCCTATTCCTCTGTGGGGACACCCTATTCCTCTATGGGGACACCCGAATCCTCTATGGGGACACCCGAATCCTCTATGGGGACACCCGAATCCTCTATGGGGACACCCGAATCCTCTATGGGGACACCCGAATCCTCTATGGGGACACCCGATTCCTCTATGGGGACACACTATTCCTCTGTGGGGACACCCTATTCCTCTATGGGGACACCCTATTCCTCTATGGATACACCCTATTCCTCTGTGGGGACACCCTATTTCTCTATGGGCACACCCGAATCCTCTATGGGGACACACTATTCCTCTGTGGGGACACCCTATTCCTCTATGGGGACACCCGAATCCTCTATGGGGACACACTATTCCTCTGTGGGGACACCCTATTCCTCTATGGGGACACCCTATTCCTCTATGGGGACACACTATTCCTCTGTGGGGACACCCTATTCCTCTATGGGGACACCCTATTCCTCTATGGGGACACCCGATTCCTCTATGGGGACACACTATTCCTCTGTGGGGACACACTATTCCTCTATGGGGACACCCTATTCCTCTATGGACACACCCTATTCCTCTATGGGGACACCCTATTCCTCTATGGATACACCCTATTCCTCTGTGGGGACAGCCTATTCCTCTATGGGGACACCCTATTCCTCTGTGGGGACACCCTATTCCTCTATGGGGACACCCGATTCCTCTATGGGGACACACTACTCCTCTGTGGGGACACCCTATTCCTCTATGGATACACCCTATTCCTCTACGGACACACCCTATTCCTCTGTGGGGACACCCTATTCCTCTGTGGGGACACCCTATTCCTCTATGGGGACACCCTATTCCTCTGTGGATACACCCTATTCCTCTATGGGGACACCCTATTCCTCTGTGGGGACACCCTATTCCTCTATGGGGACACCCTATTCCTCTACGGATAAAGGTGCTGATTGTGGGCTACAGGAAACAGAGGGTTGAGCACGCCCCCACTCACATCAACAGGGCCTTAGTGAAGCGGGTTGAGAGCTTCAAGTTCCTCGGTGTCCCACATCACTAAGGATCTGTCATGGTCAAACACACCAACACAGGCACGACCTGTTCCCACTGAAGAGGCTGGAAAAATGTGTCATGATATTTAAAATGTTCTACAGCTGCACCATCGAGAGCATCCTGACTGCTGCATCACCACCTGGTATGACAACTGCTCGGCATCCAACAGTAAGGCTCTACAGAGTGTAGTGCGTATGGCCCAGTGCATCACTGGGTCCAAGCTTCCTGCCATCCAGGACCTCTATACCAGGCGGCGTCAGAGGAAGGCCATGAAAAAACACACACACACACACACACACTCTTCACATAGGCTGCTGCTACTCTGTTTATTATCTATCCATAAAACCTCAACTACCAACGCTGCTGCTACTGTTACTATTTTCTTATCTTCGTGTGCAAATTTGTCTTACTTTTTAACTCTGCAATGTTGGTTAAGGGCTCGTAAGTAACCACTTCACGGTTAAAGTCTACACTTGTTGTATTCCGGGGGCAAGAGACAAATAACATTTGATTTAATTTGAAGGCGCCTGGGAGATGTGATGACACCACAAGGCCACTAGGTGGTAGTCTAACTTTCTCTTACCATGACCGTGTTCTGAAACCAGTGTTTCGTATTCTTGTCAATTGAATAGTACAGGTCATAAACTGACTTTTCGAAAGTTAAATGATCAGAAGGCAACGTGAATATGGTCGTTGAGGACCTCAATATATCATGGATACTGAGAGAGACAGAGAGAGAGACAGAGAGAGAGAGACGAGAGAGAGAGAGACAGAGAGAGAGACAGACATAGAGAGAGACAGAGAGAGAGAGACAAGAGAGAGAGACAGAGAGAGAGACAGAGAGAGAGACACAGAGAGAGACAGGAGAGAGAGAGACAGAGAGAGACAGGGAGAGAGACAGAGACAGAGAGAGAGAGAGACAGAGACAGGAGAGAGACACAGAGAGAGACAGGAGACAGAGAGAGAGAGAGAGAGAGAGAGACAGACAGAGAGAGACAGGGAGAGAGAGAGACAGAGAGAGAGAGAGACAGAGAGAGACAGAGAGAGAGAGACAGAGAGAGAGAGAGACAGAGAGAGACAGAGAGAGAGAGAGAGAGAGAGAGGCATTTCACAATATATACAGTAGCACAGCTACAATCATCAAAGGTAATCAATCATGTTCACTGTAATGCTGTATCAAATTCTGAATGTATAGCACAGATATAACATGGTTTACTTTCCACAGGAGACAGAACAATGAGAACTGCCTTTCAAAGCTCCTCCTATTGTATTCCATTCAGTGTAATTCTATAAGGACCATCTTCCCAACAGTCACTGTGTCCCTGCCAGAGGTAGAGCTGAGACAACAACCACGACAGGAAGTCCACTTCTCACACCACGTTGTAGTTAACTAAGATGGCACCTTATCCCCTTATAGTGCACTACTACTGAAAAACACACACACAGGCACACACACACACACACACACACATACACATACACATATTTGTGTTTATAGATATGTATAGTGTAATTGATATGTATATAGATATGTATAGTGTAATTGATATGTATAGTGTAATTGATATGTATAGTGTAATTGATATGTATAGTGTAATTGATATGTATAGTGTAATTGATATGTATAGTGTAATTGATGTGTATAGTGTAATTGATGTGTTTATAGATATGTATAGTGTAATTGATGTGTTTATAGATATGTATAGTGTAATTGATATGTATAGTGTAACTGATATGTATAGTGTGGTGATATGTATAGTGTAATTGATGTGTTTATAGATATGTATAGTGTAATTGATATGTATAGTGTAATTGATATGTAGTGTAATTGATGTGTTTATAGATATGTATAGTGTAATTGATGTGTCTATAGATATGTATAGTGTAATTGATGTGTTTATAGATGTGTATAGTGTAATTGATATGTATAGTGTAATTGATGTGTATAGTGTAATTGATGTGTATAGTGTAATTGATATGTATAGTGTAATTGATATGTATAGTGTAATTGATGTGTATAGTGTAATTGATGTGTTTATAGATATGTATAGTGTAATTGATGTGGATATAGACGTGTATAGTGTAATTGATATGTTTATAGATATGTATAGTGTAATTGATGTGTATAGTGTAATTGATGTGTTTATAGATATGTATAGTGTAATTGATGTGTATATAGATATGTATAGTGTAATTGATATGTATAGTGTAATTGATATGTATAGTGTAATTGATATGTATAGTGTAATTGATGTGTTTATAGATATGTATAGTGTAATTGATATGTATAGTGTAATTGATATGTATAGTGTAATTGATGTGTTTATAGATATGTATAGTGGAATTGATATGTATAGTGGAATTGATGTGTTTATAGATATGTATAGTGTAATTGATATGTAGTGTAATTGATATGTATAGTGTAATTGATATGTATAGTGTAATTGATGTGTCTATAGATATGTATAGTGTAATTGATGTGTTTATAGATATGTATAGTGTAATTGATATGTATAGTGTAATTGATATGTATAGTGTAATTGATGTGTATATAGATATGTATAGTGTAATTGATGTGTTTATAGATATGTATAGTGTAATTGATATGTCTATAGATATGTATAGTGTAATTGATATGTATAGTGTAATTGATGTGTTTATAGATATGTATAGTGTAATTGATATGTCTATAGATATGTATAGTGTAATTGATATGTATAGTGTAATTGATGTGTATAGTGTAATTGATGTGTAATTGATATGTATAGTGTAATTGATATGTATAGTGTAATTGATGTGTATAGTGTAATTGATATGTATAGTGTAATTGATGTGTATATAGATATGTATAGTGTAATTGATATGTATAGTGTAATTGATATGTATAGTGTAATTGATATGTATAGTGTAATAGATATGTTTATAGATATGTATAGTGTAATTGATATGTATAGTGTAATTGATATGTATAGTGTAATAGATATGTATAGTGTAATTGATATGTATAGTGTAATTGATATGTATAGTGTAATTGATATGTTTATAGATATGTATAGTGTAATTGATATGTATAGTGTAATTGATATGTATAGTGTAATTGATATGTATAGTGTAATTGATATGTTTATAGATATGTATAGTGTAATTGATATGTATAGTGTAATTGATGTGTATAGTGTAATTGATGTGTTTATTGATATGTATAGTGTAATTGATATGTATAGTGTAATTGATATGTATAGTGTAATTGATGTGTATAGTGTAATTGATATGTATAGTGTAATTGATATGTATAGTGTAATTGATATGTATAGTGTAATTGATGTGTATATAGATGTGTATAGTGTAATTGATATGTATAGTGTAATTGATGTGTTTATAGATATGTATAGTGTAATTGATATGTATAGTGTAATTGATGTGTATAGTGTAATTGATATGTATAGTGTAATTGATGTGTATAGTGTAATTGATATGTATAGTGTAATTGATGTGTATATAGACGTGTATAGTGTAATTGATATGTATAGTGTAATTGATGTGTATAGTGTAATTGATGTGTTTATAGATATGTATAGTGTAATTGATGTGGATATAGATATGTATAGTGTAATTGATATGTATAGTGTAATTGATATGTATAGTGTAATTGATATGTATATAGATGTGTATAGTGTAATTGATATGTATACTGTAATTGATGTGTATATAGATATGTATAGTGTAATTGATATGTATAGTGTAATTGATATGTATAGTGTAATTGATATGTATAGTGTAATTGATGTGTTTATAGATATGTATAGTGTAATTGATATGTATAGTGTAATTGATATGTTTATAGATATGTATAGTGTAATTGATATGTATAGTGTAATTGATGTGTATAGTGTAATTGATATGTATAGTGTAATTGATATGTATAGTAATTGATGTGTATATAGATGTGTATAGTGTAATTGATGTGTTTATAGATATGTATAGTGTAATTGATATGTATAGTGTAAATTGATGTGTATAGTGTAATTGATATGTATAGTGTAATTGATGTGTATATAGATGTGTATAGTGTAATTGATATGTATAGTGTAATTGATGTGTTTATAGATATGTATAGTGTAATTGATATGTATAGTGTAATTGATGTGTTTATAGATATGTATAGTGTAATTGATATGTATAGTGTAATTGATATGTATAGTGTAATTGATATGTATAGTGTAATTGATGTGTATATAGATGTGTATAGTGTAATTGATATGTATAGTGTAATTGATATGTATAGTGTAATTGATGTGTATAGTGTAATTGATATGTATAGTGTAATTGATATGTATAGTGTAATTGATATGTATAGTGTAATTGATATGTATAGTGTAATTGATGTGTATATAGATGTGTATAGTGTAATTGATATGTATAGTGTAATTGATGTGTATATAGATGTGTATAGTGTAATTGATGTGTTTATAGATATGTATAGTGTAATTGATATGTATAGTGTAATTGATATGTATAGTGTAATTGATATGTATAGTGTAATTGATGTGTATAGTGTAATTGATATGTATAGTGTAATTGATGTGTATATAGACGTGTATAGTGTAATTGATATGTATAGTGTAATTGATGTGTATAGTGTAATTGATGTGTTTATAGATATGTATAGTGTAATTGATGTGGATATAGACGTGTATAGTGTAATTGATATGTTTATAGATATGTATAGTGTAATTGATATGTATAGTGTAATTGATGTGTATAGTGTAATTGATATGTATATAGATGTGTATAGTGTAATTGATATGTATAGTGTAATTGATATGTATAGTTCCACTGGAGGTCATAAGGTGAATGCACCAATTTGTAAGTCGCTCTGGATAAGAGCGTCTGCTAAATGACTTAAATGTAAATGTAAATGTATATAGATGTGTATAGTGTAATTGATATGTATAGTGTAACTGATATGTATAGTGTAATTGATATGTATAGTGCAAGTGAAATGTATAGTGTAATTGATATGTATAGTGTAATTGATATGTATATAGATGTGTATAGTGTAATTGATATGTATAGTGTAATTGATATGTATAGTGTAATTGATATGTATGTAGATGTGTATAGTGTAATTGATATGTATAGTGTAATTGATATGTATAGTGTAATTGATGTGTTTATAGATATGTATAGTGTAATTGATATGTATAGTGTAATTGATGTGTTTATAGATATGTATAGTGTAATTGATATGTATAGTGTAATTGATGTGTATATAGATGTGTATAGTGTAATTGATGTGTTTATAGATATGTATAGTGTAATTGATATGTATAGTGTAATTGATGTGTATAGTGTAATTGATATGTATAGTGTAATTGATGTGTATAGTGTAATTGATATGTATAGTGTAATTGATGTGTATAGTGTAATTGATGTGTATATAGATATGTATAGTGTAATTGATATGTATAGTGTAATTGATATGTATAGTGTAATTGATATGTATAGTGTAATTGATGTGTATATAGATGTGTATAGTGTAATTGATATGTATAGTGTAATTGATGTGTATATAGATGTGTATAGTGTAATTGATGTGTTTATAGATATGTATAGTGTAATTGATATGTATAGTGTAATTGATATGTATAGTGTAATTGATGTGTATAGTGTAATTGATATGTATAGTGTAATTGATGTGTATATAGACGTGTATAGTGTAATTGATATGTATAGTGTAATTGATGTGTATAGTGTAATTGATGTGTTTATAGATATGTATAGTGTAATTGATGTGGATATAGACGTGTATAGTGTAATTGATATGTTTATAGATATGTATAGTGTAATTGATATGTATAGTGTAATTGATGTGTATAGTGTAATTGATATGTATATAGATGTGTATAGTGTAATTGATATGTATAGTGTAATTGATATGTATAGTTCCACTGGAGGTCATAAGGTGAATGCACCAATTTGTAAGTCGCTCTGGATAAGAGCGTCTGCTAAATGACTTAAATGTAAATGTAAATGTATATAGATGTGTATAGTGTAATTGATATGTATAGTGTAATTGATATGTATAGTGTAATTGATATGTATAGTGTAATTGAAATGTATAGTGTAATTGATATGTATAGTGTAATTGATATGTATATAGATGTGTATAGTGTAATTGATATGTATAGTGTAATTGATATGTATAGTGTAATTGATATGTATGTAGATGTGTATAGTGTAATTGATATGTATAGTGTAATTGATATGTATAGTGTAATTGATGTGTTTATAGATATGTATAGTGTAATTGATATGTATAGTGTAATTGATGTGTTTATAGATATGTATAGTGTAATTGATATGTATAGTGTAATTGATGTGTATATAGATGTGTATAGTGTAATTGATGTGTTTATAGATATGTATAGTGTAATTGATATGTATAGTGTAATTGATGTGTATAGTGTAATTGATATGTATAGTGTAATTGATGTGTATAGTGTAATTGATATGTATAAATAATTGATGTGTATAGTGTAATTGATGTGTATATAGATATGTATAGTGTAATTGATATGTATAGTGTAATTGATATGTATAGTGTAATTGATGTGTATATAGATGTGTATAGTGTAATTGATATGTATAGTGTAATTAATGTGTATATAGATATGTATAGTGTAATTGATATGTATAGTGTAATTGATATGTATAGTGTAATTGATGTGTATAGTGTAATTGATATGTATAGTGTAATTGATATGTATAGTGTAATTGATGTGTATATAGATGTGTATAGTGTAATTGATGTGTTTATAGATATGTATAGTGTAATTGATATGTATAGTGTAATTGATGTGTATAGTGTAATTGATATGTATAGTGTAATTGATATGTATAGTGTAATTGATGTGTATATAGATGTGTATAGTGTAATTGATGTGTTTATAGATATGTATAGTGTAATTGATATGTATAGTGTAATTGATGTGTATAGTGTAATTGATATGTATAGTGTAATTGATATGTATAGTGTAATTGATATGTATAGTGTAATTGATGTGTTTATAGATATGTATAGTGTAATTGATGTGTTTATAGATATGTATAGTGTAATTGATATGTATAGTGTAATTGATGTGTATATAGACGTGTATAGTGTAATTGATATGTATAGTTTAATTGATATGTATAGTGTAATTGATGTGTTTATAGATATGTATAGTGTAATTGATGTGTTTATAGATATGTATAGTGTAATTGATATGTATAGTGTAATTGATGTGTATATAGACGTGTATAGTGTAATTGATATGTATAGTGTAAATATGTATAGTGTAATTGATGTGTTTATAGATATGTATAGTGTAATTGATGTGTTTATAGATATGTATAGTGTAATTGATATGTATAGTGTAATTGATGTGTATATAGGCGTGTATAGTGTAATGATATGTATAGTGTAATTGATAATATAGTGTAATTGATATGTATAGTGTAATTGATGTGTATATAGATGTGTATAGTGTAATTGATATGTATAGTGTACTTGATGTGTATATAGACGTGTATAGTGTAATTGATATGTATAGTGTAATTGATATGTATAGTGTAATTGATGTGTTTATAGATATGTATAGTGTAATTGATATGTATAGAGTAATTGATGTGTATATAGATATGTATAGTGTAATTGATATGTATAGTGTAATTGATATGTATATAGATATGTATAGTGTAATTGATGTGTATATAGATATGTATAGTGTAATTGATGTGTTTATAGATATGTATAGTGTAATTGATGTGTTTATAGATATGTATAGTGTAATTGATATGTATAGTGTAATTGATATGTATATAGATATGTATAGTGTAATTGATGTGTATATAGATATGTATAGTGTAATTGATATGTATAGTGTAATTGATATGTATAGTGTAATTGATGTGCCTATAGATATGTATAGTGTAATTGATGTGTTTATAGATATGTATAGTGTAATTGATGTGTATATAGATATGTATAGTGTAATTGATATGTATAGTGTAATTGATATGTATAGTGTAATTGATATGTCTATAGATATGTATAGTGTAATTGATGTGTCTATAGATATGTATAGTGTAATTGATGTGTATAGTGTAATTGATATGTATAGTGTAATTGATATGTATAGTGTAATTGATGTGTATAGTGTAATTGATGTGTATATAGATATGTATAGTGTAATTGATATGTATAGTGTAATTGATATGTATAGTGTAATTGATGTGTATAGTGTAATTGATGTGTATATAGATATGTATAGTGTAATTGATATGTATAGTGTAATTGATGTGTATATAGACGTGTATAGTGTAATTGATATGTATAGTGTAATTGATATGTATAGTGTAATTGATATGTATAGTGTAATTGATGTGTATATAGATGTGTATAGTGTAATTGATATGTATAGTGTAATTGATGTGTATATAGACGTGTATAGTGTAATTGATATGTATAGTGTAATTGATATGTATAGTGTAATTGATGTGTTTATAGATATGTATAGTGTAATTGATATGTATAGAGTAATTGATGTGTATATAGATATGTATAGTGTAATTGATGTGTCTATAGATATGTATAGTGTAATTGATATGTATAGTGTAATTGATGTGTATATAGATATGTATAGTGTAATTGATATGTATATAGATATGTATAGTGTAATTGATGTGTATATAGATATGTATAGTGTAATTGATGTGTTTATAGATATGTATAGTGTAATTGATGTGTAATTGATATGTATAGTGTAATTGATATGTATAGTGTAATTGATGTGTATATAGATATGTATTGTGTAATTGATATGTATAGTGGTGATGTGTCTATAGATATGTATAGTGTAATTGATGTGTATAGTGTAATTGATATGTATAGTGTAATTGATATATATAGTGTAATTGATGTGTATAGTGTAATTGATGTGTATATAGATATGTATAGTGTAATTGATGTGTATATAGATATGTATAGTGTAATTGATGTGTATAGTGTAATTGATATGTATAGTGTAATTGATATGTATAGTGTAATTGATATGTCTATAGATATGTATAGTGTAATTGATGTGTATATAGATATGTATAGTGTAATTGATGTGTATATAGATATGTATAGTGTAATTGATGTGTATAGTGTAATTGATATGTATAGTGTAATTGATATGTATAGTGTAATTGATATGTATAGTGTAATTGATGTGTATATAGATGTGTATAGTGTAATTGATATGTATAGTGTAATTGATGTGTATATAGACGTGTATAGTGTAATTGATATGTATAGTGTAATTGATATGTATAGTGTAATTGATGTGTTTATAGATATGTATAGTGTAATTGATATGTATAGAGTAATTGATGTGTATATAGATATGTATAGTGTAATTGATATGTATAGTGTAATTGATATGTATATAGATATGTATAGTGTAATTGATGTGTATATAGATATGTATAGTGTAATTGATGTGTTTATAGATATGTATAGTGTAATTGATGTGTTTATAGATATGTATAGTGTAACTGATATGTATAGTGTGGTGATGTGTATATAGATATGTATAGTGTAATTGATATGTATAGTGTAATTGATATGTATAGTGTAATTGATGTGTCTATAGATATGTATAGTGTAATTGATGTGTATAGTGTAATTGATATGTATAGTGTAATTGATATGTATAGTGTAATTGATGTGTATAGTGTAATTGATGTGTATATAGATATGTATAGTGTAATTGATGTGTATATAGATATGTATAGTGTAATTGATGTGTATAGTGTAATTGATATGTATAGTGTAATTGATATGTATAGTGTAATTGATATGTCTATAGATATGTATAGTGTAATTGATGTGTATATAGATATGTATAGTGTAATTGATGTGTATATAGATATGTATAGTGTAATTGATGTGTATAGTGTAATTGATATGTATAGTGTAATTGATATGTATAGTGTAATTGATATGTATAGTGTAATTGATGTGTATATAGATATGTATAGTGTAATTGATATGTATAGTGTAATTGATATGTATAGTGTAATTGATATGTATAGTGTAATTGATGTGTTTATAGATATGTATAGTGTAATTGATGTGTCTATAGATATGTATAGTGTAATTGATATGTATAGTGTAATTGATATGTATAGTGTAATTGATATGTATAGTGTAATTGATGTGTATATAGACGTGTATAGTGTAATTGATATGTATAGTGTAATTGATATGTATAGTGTAATTGATGTGTTTATAGATATGTATAGTGTAATTGATATGTATAGAGTAATTGATGTGTATATAGATATGTATAGTGTAATTGATATGTATAGTGTAATTGATATGTATATAGATATGTATAGTGTAATTGATGTATATAGATATGTATAGTGTAATTGATGTGTTTATAGATATGTATAGTGTAATTGATGTGTTTATAGATATGTATAGTGTAATTGATATGTATAGTGTAATTGATATGTATATAGATATGTATAGTGTAATTGATGTGTATATAGATATGTATAGTGTAATTGATATGTATAGTGTAATTGATATGTATAGTGTAATTGATGTGCCTATAGATATGTATAGTGTAATTGATATGTATAGTGTAATTGATGTGTATATAGATATGTATAGTGTAATTGATATGTATAGTGTAATTGATATGTATAGTGTAATTGATATGTCTATAGATATGTATAGTGTAATTGATGTGTCTATAGATATGTATAGTGTAATTGATGTGTATAGTGTAATTGATATGTATAGTGTAATTGATATGTATAGTGTAATTGATGTGTATAGTGTAATTGATGTGTATATAGATATGTATAGTGTAATTGATATGTATAGTGTAATTGATATGTATAGTGTAATTGATGTGTATAGTGAAATTGATGTGTATATAGATATGTATTGTGTAATTGATATGTATAGTGTAATTGATGTGTATATAGACGTGTATAGTGTAATTGATATGTATAGTGTAATTGATATGTATAGTGTAATTGATATGTATAGTGTAATTGATGTGTATATAGATGTGTATAGTGTAATTGATATGTATAGTGTAATTGATGTGTATATAGACGTGTATAGTGTAATTGATATGTATAGTGTAATTGATATGTATAGTGTAATTGATGTGTTTATAGATATGTATAGTGTAATTGATATGTATAGAGTAATTGATGTGTATATAGATATGTATAGTGTAATTGATGTGTCTATAGATATGTATAGTGTAATTGATATGTATAGTGTAATTGATGTGTATATAGATATGTATAGTGTAATTGATATGTATATAGATATGTATAGTGTAATTGATGTGTATATAGATATGTATAGTGTAATTGATGTGTTTATAGATATGTATAGTGTAATTGATGTGTTTATAGATATGTATAGTGTAATTGATATGTATAGTGTAATTGATGTGTATATAGATATGTATAGTGTAATTGATATGTATAGTGTAATTGATGTGTCTATAGATATGTATAGTGTAATTGATGTGTATAGTGTAATTGATATGTATAGTGTAATTGATATATATAGTGTAATTGATGTGTATAGTGTAATTGATGTGTATATAGATATGTATAGTGTAATTGATGTGTATATAGATATGTATAGTGTAATTGATGTGTATAGTGTAATTGATATGTATAGTGTAATTGATATGTATAGTGTAATTGATATGTCTATAGATATGTATAGTGTAATTGATGTGTATATAGATATGTATAGTGTAATTGATGTGTATATAGATATGTATAGTGTAATTGATGTGTATAGTGTGGTGATATGTATAGTGTAATTGATATGTATAGTGTAATTGATATGTATAGTGTAATTGATGTGTATATAGATATGTATAGTGTAATTGATATGTATAGTGTAATTGATATGTATAGTGTAATTGATATGTATAGTGTAATTGATGTGTTTATAGATATGTATAGTGTAATTGATGTGTCTATAGATATGTATAGTGTAATTGATATGTATAGTGTAATTGATATGTATAGTGTAATTGATATGTATAGTGTAATTGATGTGTATATAGACGTGTATAGTGTAATTGATATGTATAGTGTAATTGATATGTATAGTGTAATTGATGTGTTTATAGATATGTATAGTGTAATTGATATGTATAGAGTAATAGATGTGTATATAGATATGTATAGTGTAATTGATATGTATAGTGTAATTGATATGTATATAGATATGTATAGTGTAATTGATGTGTATATAGATATGTATAGTGTAATTGATGTGTTTATAGATATGTATAGTGTAATTGATGTGTTTATAGATATGTATAGTGTAATTGATATGTATAGTGTAATTGATATGTATATTGATATGTATAGTGTAATTGATATGTATATAGATATGTATAGTGTAATTGATATGTATAGTGTAATTGATATGTATAGTGTAATTGATGTGCCTATAGATATGTATAGTGTAATTGATGTGTTTATAGATATGTATAGTGTAATTGATGTGTATATAGATATGTATAGTGTAATTGATATGTATAGTGTAATTGATATGTATAGTGTAATTGATATGTATAGTGTAATTGATGTGTATATATATATGTATAGTGTAATTGATGTGTTTATAGATATGTATAGTGTAATTGATATGTATAGTGTAATTGATATGTATAGTGTAATTGATATGTATAGTGTAATTGATGTGTATATAGATATGTATAGTGTAATTGATATGTATAGTGTAATTGATATGTATAGTGTAATTGATATGTATAGTGTAATTGATGTGTTTATAGATATGTATAGTGTAATTGATATGTATAGTGTAATTGATATGTATAGTGTAATTGATATGTATAGTGTAATTGATGTGTTTATAGATATGTATAGTGTAATTGATGTGTTTATAGATATGTATAGTGTAATTGATATGTATAGTGTAATTGATATGTATAGTGTAATTGATATGTATAGTGTAATTGATATGTAGTGTAATTGATGTGTTTATAGATATGTATAGTGTAATTGATGTGTTTATAGATATGTATAGTGTAATTGATATGTATAGTGTAATTGATGTGTCTATAGATATGTATAGTGTAATTGATATGTATAGTGTAATTGATATGTATAGTGTAGTGATATAGTGTAATTGATGTGTTTATAGATATGTATAGTGTAATTGATGTGTATAGTGTAATTGATATGTATAGTGTAATTGATGTGTATAGTGTAATTGATATGTATAGTGTAATTGATATGTATAGTGTAATTGATATGTTTATAGATATGTATAGTGTAATTGATGTGTATAGTGTAGCAGTGATGTGTATAGTGTAATTGATATGTATAGTGTAATTGATATGTATAGTGTAATTGATGTGTATAGTGTAATTGATGTGTTTATAGATATGTATAGTGTAATTGATGTGTATAGTGTAATTGATGTGTTTATAGATATGTATAGTGTAATTGATGTGTATAGTGTAATTGATGTGTTTATAGATATGTATAGTGTAATTGATGTGTTTATAGATATGTATAGTGTAATTGATGTGTTTATAGATATGTATAGTGTAATTGATGTGTATAGTGTAATTGATATGTATAGTGTAATTGATGTGTTTATAGATATGTATAGTGTAATTGATGTGTTTATAGATATGTATAGTGTAATTGATGTGTATAGTGTAATTGATATGTATAGTGTAATTGATGTGTTTTATAGATATGTATAGTGTAATTGATGTGTATAGTGTAATTGATGTGTTTATAGATATGTATAGTGTAATTGATGTGTATAGTGTAATTGATGTGTTTATAGATATGTATAGTAGATATGTAGATATATATAGCCAAGTTATCATTGACTCGGTACTGGTACCCTGTGTATATAGCCAAGTTATCATTGACTCAAGTACTGGTACCCTGTGTATATAGCCAAGTTATCATTGACTCTGTACTGGTACCCTGTGTATATAGCCAAGTTATCATTGACTCAGTACTGGTACCCCGTGTATATAGCCAAGTTATCATTGACTCTGTACTGGTACCCTGTATATATAGCCAAGTTATCATTACTCATTGACTCTGTACTGGTACCCTGTATATATAGCCAAGTTATCATTACTCATTGACTCTGTACTGGTACCCCTATATATATATAAAGTTATCATTACTCATTGACTCGGTACTGGTACCCTGTGTATATAGCCTGGTTATCATTGACTCTGTACTGGTACCCTGTGTATATAGCCAAGTTATCATTGACTCTGTACTGGTACCCTGTGTCTATAGCCAGGTTATTTTAATTTAATTTAACCTTTATTTAACTAGGTAGTCAGTTAAGAATGAATTCGTATTTACAATGACTGACTACCAAAAGGCTAACACCAACGGTCTGCTAAAATCAATAAATTATTTCAAGTTACCAAATTCTCTTATCTTTCCCTGCGTGGGTCCATAGGACTGCTTCAGGGGAGGGTCCAATGCTTCTACTGAGGGAAGGTGAACAAATAAATAAATAAATAACCGAATATCTGATGTTGACAGGAAGTACTTTTCCTTAAGCTTTTGTGTCGTTGTTTTTTTAATTACGTTTTGTGTATTAGTTTATATTAGCTGGGGTGCAGAAGAGAAGAGCTGACAGTCTACCTTTGTGTCTGTTCTGGCTGTGGTTGACATGACATATTCTACTGTGAGAATACACACGGCTGAAGCCCAGAGGAACACGCACGCACACACACACACACACACACACACACACACACACACGCATACACACACACACACACACACACACACACACACGCATACACACACACACACACACAGAATGACTCAGAGCTGAGTCTGAGGCAGAGAGAAAGTCTGATGAAGCCATTTAAATACTGTGGTCTCCTACTCTGCTCTGTGTTTGTCCAATGTACTGCAGGCAGAGACAGAGCAGAAAGAGTACTAACGGCCTGGCAGGGGATAGCAGAGGACACAGACATAGACAGACAGACATATAGACAGACATACAGACATGTAGACAGACAGACAGACAGACAGACAGACAGACAGACAGACAGACAGACAGACAGACAGACAGACAGACAGACAGACAGACAGACAGACAAATATAGACAGAAACATGGTGACAGACATCACGCGGAGCAGACACATAGACGAACCCGAGCAGACAGACGAACAGCACAGACAGACGCATCGCACCAGACGAACCAGACAGACAGACAGACAGACATAGACAGACATATAGGCAGACGGAGCACACAGACAGACATAGACAGACAGACAGACAGACAGACAGACAGACAGACGAGACAGACAGACAGACAGACGAGAAAAAGACAGACACATAGACAGACAGACAGACAGACAGACAGACGTGACAGACAGACAGACAGACAGACAGACAGACAGACAGACAGACAGAAATATAGACAGACACATAGACAGACAGACACATAGACAGACAGACAGACAGACAGAAATATAGACAGACACATAGACAGACATGCACACGGATAGACAGACAGAGAGACAGACGAACAGACGACAGGACGAGACAGACAGACAGACAGACGAACGACACCCAGACATCCAGGACACACAGACAGACATGACAGACATATAGACAGACATATAGACAGACAGACATATAGACAGACAAGACATATAGACAGACAGACATATAGACAAGGCACACAGACAGACAGACATATATGACGACATTTGACATATAGACAGACAGACATATAGACACATAGACAGATCATCACACATGAACAGACAGACAGACAGACAGACAGACAGACAGACGCACAGCAGACAGACAGACAGACAGACGCACGCGTCTAGACACACGCACGCACATCCGCACAGACATCGACATATAGACGACATAGACAGATCACGAGCATATAGACATCGACAGACATATCGCCATCAGACGCATCATATAGACAGACAGACATATAGACAGACAGACATATAGACAGACACACAGACAGACACACAGACAGACAGACATATAGACAGACACATAGACAGACATAGACAGACAGACACATAGACAGACATATAGACAGACATCTAGACACACAGACAGACGAACATATAGACAGACATATGAACAGACGAACATCTAGACACACAGACAGAAAGACATATAGACAGACATATAGACAGACATATAGACGAACGAACATATAGACAGACAGACTATAGACAGACGAACGAATAGACAGACAGACAGACAGACAATAGAGCAGACATAAGACAGAACGAACGACGATAGACAGACAGACAGACAGACAGACAGACAGACAGAAAGACAGACAGACAGACACATAGACAGACAGACAGACAGACATATGACACCGACAGACAAGAACAGACACAGACAGACAGACACGACGGAACAGACATATGAGCAGACATATAGACACACAAGACAGACAGGGCATATAGACAGACAGACTGGACATGAACATGAACATTTAGACTCAGACCAGACAGGCAGACAGACAGACAGACAGACAGACAGACAGACAGACAGACAGACAAGACAGAGAGACAGTCAGTCAGAGAGCCAGACAGACAGACAGAGTGAAACACAGAGAGACAGACAGACACTTCTGAGCCGAACTATATAGACAGACATATAAGCAGACACTGTACAGACAGACGAGACAGACAGACAGACCAGACAGACAGACAGACAGACCGGAACGACCACATAGAGCAGACATAACAGACGAGACGCTATGGGCAGACAGGCAGACCAGACGAGACCCCACGCAGACCAGACATATGAGACAGACTTATATACAGACAGACATAACAGACAGACTTGGAGCACATAGACAGACAGACAGGCACATGGAACAGACATATAGGTGAGACATATACACAGACAGGCAGACAGACAGACCAGGCAGGCAGACGGAGCCACATAGACACCTCCAGGCAGACAGCATAGACAGACATCTGGGCACACAGACAGACAGACGCTATGGACAGACATACAGACAGACGAGACATATAGACAGACAGACATATAGACAGACACATAGACGAACTTATGAACAGGAGTAACCACACAGACGAACATATGAACGCGGAGCAGACGCCACAGCAGACAGACCAGACATAGACGGGAGCCAGACATATAGACGGGCCACGGGCAGACACACAGACCAGACCGGAGCATATAGTAGACATATAGACAGACGCAGACGGGCGGGCCGCGAGCCAGACGCTCTAGACTTGAATAGGTGTTCATAGCAGGCAGACGCCTTAGACAGACAGACATCTAGACCACAGACAGAAGACGCTATGAGCAGACGCATAGACAGACACTCGCTGACAGGTGTCGCCAGACCAGACTTCAGACAGACGGGCGACCATACTCTAGACCAGACCTTATGACAGACAGACTAGAACTGAGCAGACATATGAGCAGACGGATGAACAGACAGACAGACAGACAAGACCAGACAGAACCCAGACGCAGACGAACAGACAGACAGACGGAGCCAAGCCATAGACAGACACATAGACAGACGGAGCAAAAACAGACAAGAACATAGACCAGCAAGACACATAGACGACAGACGACAGACAGACAGACACAGGACAGACAGACAGACAGACAGACAGACAGGCAGACCAGACAGACAGATAGACAGACGACACTGGACAGACATATAGACAGACATATGAGCCTGAACGAGACAGACACATAGACAGACGCCATGACAGACAGACTGTCAGCAGACTTGAACCAGACGGGTAGACATATGAACCAGACAGACATATGAACCCTGAGCGACAGACAGACAGGCAGACAGACATATATACAGACAGACAGAACGAACAGACAGACAGACAGACGACGGTGAGTCAGAGGGCGGTCGGTCAGAGAGACCGACAGACGAACCAGAGTAACACAGAGACGGAGCAGGCTTGCAGACGACATAGACCCAGACATATAAACAGACATATACACGAGCAGACAGACAGACAGACACATAGACAGACATATGAATGGAACAGACGCAGACAGACAGACAGACAGACACATGAACAGACATATAGACGGTGGGCCCATAGACGAACATGAGCAGACATAGACGGAGCACATGAACAGGAGCAGACACATAGACAGACATAGACGAACACATAGACGGACAGACAGACAGACGGAGCAGACAGACAGACAGACACAGGCAGACACACCCAGCTGAGAAATATGAGCAGATAGACGAACCAGACACATAGACAGACATATAGACAGACAGACAGGCCATATAGACAGACAGACATATGGGCAGACATATGGGCGGAGCGAAAGCACCATAGACGCCCTGAGCGCCGCAGACAGACAAACATAGACGGGCGAACAACAGACTTGTTGCAGACAGACATATAGACAGACAGACATAACAGAACGGGCCATATAGGTGAACCACATGAACATAGACGATGAACGCCAGACAGACCAGACATATGAACCCTGAGCAAGACCACGAACGGAACAGACAGACATAGGCGACCATAGACAGGCGAACATAGACTTGAACATGAACGGAGCAGACAGTCGGTCAGGGCAGTCCAGTCAGAGACAGAGACAGACAGACAGACAGACAGACCGAGCAGACGGGCAGACGACAGACAGACAGACAGAAATATGGGCGAACACATAGACAGACAGACAGGCCACAGACAGACAGGTAGACAGACAGACAGGCAGATGACAGACAGACAGACAGACAGACATATGGAGCACACAGGCAGACATGGTACATGATACAAGACAGATGAAGCTATAGACAGACACTATATGGTAGACACAGACAGACAGACCAGACCATATAGACCAGACCACGTACCATCAGTTACAGACAGCACAGTACATATAGACAGACAGACAGCCATCAGACAGACAGACAGACAGACAGACCAGACAGAACAGACAGACAGACAGACAGTCAGAACGATCAGTCAGAGACAGGCAGGAGCAGACAGGCAAGCTTACAGACGGGCAGACAGACACGGAGCCAGACATAGACGAGGATATAATCAGAACAGACAGACAGACAGACAGACAGACAGACATAGACAGACAGACAGACAGACAGACAGACAGACAGACGAACCAGACTTAGACAGACAGACAGACGAGACGAGACGCGGAGCAGACGATATGCAGACAGGCACATAGACAGACATGACAGACAGACACAGACAGACAGACAGACGAACACACAGACAGACAGACAGACAGACAGACAGACAGACAGACAGACGAACCAGACAAAGACAGACAGACAGACAGACAGACAGACAGACAGACCTGACCGACAGACAGACAGAACATGACAGGCGGACAGACAGACGGGCCGACTTAGACAGACAGACAGACAGACAGACAGCACAGACAGGCCAGCACAGACAGACAGACATGACAGCCAGACAATTGAACAGACGAGACCGACAGACAGACAGACGGAGCAGCCAGACAGACAGACAGACAGACAGACAGACAGACAGACAGACAGACAGACAGACAGACAGACAGACAGACAGACAGACAGACAGACAGACGAGACCGACGAACCATGACAGACAGACGAACAGCAGACAGACGAACCAGACAGACTAGACAGACAGACAGACATGACCAGACAGACGAGCACAGACAGACGAACGAACTAGACGAGCGCACAGACCAGACAGACGAACGAGACTGAACCGACAGACAGACTGACAGACGAGACCAGACAGACAGTCAGTCAGACGGACAGACAGTCAGGCAGACAGACAGACAGACAGACAGACAGACAGAGCAGACACAGACAGACAGACAGACATATAGACAGACAGACAGACAGACAGACAGTACAGACAGACAGACAGACAGACAGACAGAGCGAACAGACAAGATCACACAACAGTTTACCCACAAACACGATAGCACACAGACACACTTATTCCCA
>NW_027038852.1:0-40133 GCF_034236695.1 Oncorhynchus nerka
CCACTAGGTCAGGATATTGAAAACTTCTCCTCCATGTATATCTCACTAGGTCAGGATAGTAAACACTCCCATGCTTATATCTCCCTTTCTAGGTCAGGTAATAAACCTCCATGCCCATATCTCACTAGATTGGGGTATGACCTCCTTATGTCTCACTGGGTCAGGATGTTTAAACCTCCATGTATCTCACTAGGTCAGTATATTAAACCTCCATGTATATCTCACTAGGTCAGGATATTAAACCTCCATGTATATCTCACTAGGTCAGGATATTAAACCTCCATGTATATCTCACTAGGTCAGGATATTAAACCTCCTCCATGTATATCTCACTAGGTCAGGTATTAAACCCTCCATGTATATCTCACTAGGTCAGGTATTAAACCTCCTCCATGTATATCTCACTAGGTCAGGATATTAAACCTCCTCCATGTATATCTCACTAGGTCAGGTATTAAACTCCTCCATGTATATCTCCTAGGTGTATTCTCCATGTATATCTCTACTAGGTCAGGGTATTAAACCTCCATGTATATCTCACTAGGTCAGGATATTAAACTCTCCATGTATATCTCACTAGGTCAGGATATTAAACCTCCTCCATGTATATCTCTACTAGGTCAGGATATTAAACCTCCTCCATGTATATCTCACTAGGTCAGGATATTAAACCTCCATGTGTATTAAGGCCATGATATTAAACCCTCCTCCATGTATATCTCACTAGGTCAGGATATTAAACCTCCATGTATATCTCTACTAGGTCAGATATTAAACTCCTCCATGTATATATTCCATGTATCTCACTAGGTCAGGATATTAAACTCCTCCATGTATATCTCTACTAGGTCAGGATATTAAACCTCTCACATGTATTACACCTCCTCCACTAGGTCAGGATATTACACCTCCTCCATGTCACTAGGTTAAGGATATTACACCACCTCCACTAGGTCAGGTATTAAACCTCCTCCACTAGGTCAGGATATTACCTCCTCCATGTATATCTCACTAGGTCAGGATATTAAACCTCCCGTATCTCCACTAGGTCATATTAAACCTCCTCTCTCACTAGGTCAGGATATTAAAACCTCCTCCATGTATATCTCACTAGGTCAGGATAGTTACACCTCAGGGATATTACCTCCTCATGTATGTCTCACTAGGTCAGATATTACACCCTCACATGTATTATCCTCCACTAGGATATTAAACCTCCACTAGGTCAGGGTATTAAACCTCCTCCATGTATATCTCACTAGGTCAGGATATTAAACCTCCTCCATGTATATCTCACTAGGTCAGGGTATTAAAACCCTCATGTATATCTCCATGTATATCTCACTAGGCAGATATTAAACCTCCTCCATGTATATCTCACTAGGTCAGGATATTAAACCTCCTCCATGTATATCTCACTAGGTCAGGATATTAAACCTCCTCCATGTATATCTCACTAGGTCAGGATATTAAACTCTCCTCCATGTATATCTCACTAGGTCAGGGTATTAAACCTCCTCCATGTATATCTCACTAGGTCAGGATATTAAACCCTCCATGTATATCTCACTAGGTCAGGATATTAAACATCCTCCATGTATATCTCACTAGGTCAGGTATTAAACCTCCTCCATGTATATCTCACTAGGTCAGGATATTAAACCTCCATGTATATCTCACTAGGTCAGGATATTAAACCTCCTCCATGTATATCTCACTAGGTCAGGATATTAAACCTCCTCCATGTATATCTCACTAGGTCAGGATATTAAACCTCCTCCATGTATATCTCACTAGGTCAGGATATTAAACCTCCTCCATGTATATCTCACTAGGTCAGGATATTAAACCTCCATGTATATCTCACTAGGTCAGGATATTAAACCTCCTCCATGTATATCTCTCACTAGGTCAGGATATTAAACCTCCTCCATGTATATCTCACTAGGTCAGGATATTAAACCTCCTCCATGTATATCTCACTAGGTCAGGATATTAAACCTCCTCCATGTATATCTCACTAGGTATTAAACCTCCTCCATGTATATCTCAGGATATTAAACCTCCTCCATGTATATCTCACTAGGTCAGGATATTAAACCTCCTCCATGTATATCTCACTAGGTCAGGATATTAAACCTCCATGTATATCTCACTAGGTCAGGATATTAAACCTCCATGTATATCTCACTAGGTCAGGATATTAAACCTCCTCCATGTATATCTCACTAGGTCAGGATATTAAACCTCCTCCATGTATATCTCACTAGGTCAGGATATTAAACCTCCTCCATGTATATCTCACTAGGTCAGGATATTAAACCTCCATGTATATCTCACTAGGTCAGGATATTAAACCTCCATGTATATCTCACTAGGTCAGGATATTAAACCTCCTCCATGTATATCTCACTAGGTCAGGATATTAAACCTCCATGTATATCTCACTAGGTCAGGATATTAACCTCCATGTATATCTCACTAGGTCAGGATATTAAACCTCCTCCATGTATATCTCACTAGGTCAGGATATTACCTCCTCCATGTATATCTCACTAGGTCAGGAAATTATTAAACCTCCCATGTATATCTCACTAGGTCAGGATATTAAACCTCCTCCATGTATATCTCACTAGGTCAGGATATTAAACCTCCTCCATGTATATCTCACTAGGTCAGGATATTAAACCTCCTCCATGTATATCTCACTAGGTCAGGATATTAAACCTCCTCCATGTATATCTCACTAGGTCAGGATATTAAACCTCCTCCATGTATATCTCACTAGGTCAGGATATTAAACCTCCTCCATGTATATCTCACTAGGTCAGGATATTAAACCTCCTCCATGTATATCTCACTAGGTCAGGATATTAAACCTCCTCCATGTATATCTCACTAGGTCAGGATATTAAACCTCCTCCATGTATATCTCACTAGGTCAGGATATTAAACCTCCATGTATATCTCACTAGGTCAGGATATTAAACCTCCTCCATGTATATCTCACTAGGTCAGGATATTAAACCTCCTCCATGTATATCTCACTAGGTCAGGATATTAAACCTCTCCATGTATATCTCACTAGGTCAGGATATTAAACCTCCTCCATGTATATCTCACTAGGTCAGGATATTAAACCTCCTCCATGTATATCTCACTAGGTCAGGATATTAAACCTCCTCCATGTATATCTCACTAGGTCAGGATATTAAACCTCCTCCATGTATATCTCACTAGGTCAGGATATTAAACCTCCTCCATGTATATCTCACTAGGTCAGGATATTAAACCTCCTCCATGTATATCTCACTAGGTCAGGATATTAAACCTCCTCCATGTATATCTCACTAGGTCAGGATATTAAACCTCCTCCATGTATATCTCACTAGGTCAGGGATATTAAACCTCCTCCATGTATATCTCACTAGGTCAGGATATTAAACCTCCTCCATGTATATCTCACTAGGTCAGGATATTAAACTCTCCATGTATATCTCACTAGGTCAGGATATTAAACCTCCTCCATGTATATCTCACTAGGTCAGGTATTAAACCTCCTCATGTATATCTCTCACTAGGTCAGGATATTAAACCTCCTCCATGTATATCTCACTAGGTCAGGATATTAAACCTCCTCCATGTATATCTCACTAGGTCAGGATATTAAACCTCCTCCATGTATATCTCACTAGGTCAGGATATTAAACCTCCTCCATGTATATCTCACTAGGTCAGGATATTAAACCTCCTCCATGTATATCTCACTAGGTCAGGATATTAAACCTCCTCCATGTATATCTCACTAGGTCAGGATATTAAACCTCCTCCATGTATATCTCACTAGGTCAGGATATTAAACCTCCTCCATGTATATCTCACTAGGTCAGGATATTAAGCCTCCTCCATGTATATCTCACTAGGTCAGGGTATTAAACCTCCTCCATGTATATCTCACTAGGTCAGGATATTAAACCTCCTCCATGTATATCTCACTAGGTCAGGATATTAAACCTCCTCCATGTATATCTCACTAGGTCAGGATATTAAACCTCCTCCATGTATATCTCACTAGGTCAGGATATTAAACCTCCTCCATGTATATCTCACTAGGTCAGGATATTAAACCTCCTCCATGTATATCTCACTAGGTCAGGATATTAAACCTCCTCCATGTATATCTCACTAGGTCAGGATATTAAACCTCCTCCATGTATATCTCACTAGGTCAGGATATTAAACCTCCTCCATGTATATCTCACTAGGTCAGGATATTAAACCTCCTCCATGTATATCTCACTAGGTCAGGATATTAAACCTCCTCCATGTATATCTCACTAGGTCAGGATATTAAACCTCCATGTATATCTCACTAGGTCAGGATATTAAACCTCCTCCATGTATATCTCACTAGGTCAGGATATTAAACCTCCTCCATGTATATCTCACTAGGTCAGGATATTAAACCTCCTCCATGTATATCTCACTAGGTCAGGATATTAAACCTCCTCCATGTATATCTCACTAGGTCAGGATATTAAACCTCCTCCATGTATATCTCACTAGGTCAGGATATTAAACCTCCTCCATGTATATCTCACTAGGTCAGGATATTAAACCTCCTCCATGTATATCTCACTAGGTCAGGATATTAAACCTCCATGTATATCTCACTAGGTCAGGATATTAAACCTCCTCCATGTATATCTCACTAGGTCAGGGTATTAAACCTCCTCCATGTATATCTCACTAGGTCAGGATATTAAACCTCCTCCATGTATATCTCACTAGGTCAGGATATTAAACCTCCTCCATGTATATCTCACTAGGTCAGGATATTAAACCTCCTCCATGTATATCTCACTAGGTCAGGATATTAAACCTCCTCCATGTATATCTCACTAGGTCAGGATATTAAACCTCCTCCATGTATATCTCACTAGGTCAGGATATTAAACCTCCTCCATGTATATCTCACTAGGTCAGGATATTAAACCTCCTCCATGTGTATATCTCACTAGGTCAGGATATTAAACCTCCTCCATGTATATCTCACTAGGTCAGGATATTAAACCTCCTCCATGTATATCTCACTAGGTCAGGATATTAAACCTCCTCCATGTATATCTCACTAGGTCAGGATATTAAACCTCCTCCATGTATATCTCACTAGGTCAGGATATTAAACCTCCTCCATGTATATCTCACTAGGTCAGGATATTAAACCTCCTCCATGTATATCTCACTAGGTCAGGATATTAAACCTCCTCCATGTATATCTCACTAGGTCAGGATATTAAACCTCCTCCATGTATATCTCACTAGGTCAGGATATTAAACCTCCTCCATGTATATCTCACTAGGTCAGGATATTAAACCTCCTCCATGTATATCTCACTAGGTCAGGATATTAAACCTCCTCCATGTATATCTCACTAGGTCAGGATATTAAACCTCCTCCATGTATATCTCACTAGGTCAGGATATTAAACCTCTCCATGTATATCTCACTAGGTCAGGATATTAAACCTCCTCCATGTATATCTCACTAGGTCAGGATATTAAACCTCCATGTATATCTCACTAGGTCAGGATATTAAACCTCCTCCATGTATATCTCACTAGGTCAGGATATTAAACCTCCTCCATGTATATCTCACTAGGTCAGGATATTAAACCTCCTCCATGTATATCTCACTAGGTCAGGATATTAAACCTCCTCCATGTATATCTCACTAGGTCAGGATATTAAACCTCCTCCATGTATATCTCACTAGGTCAGGATATTAAACCTCCTCCATGTATATCTCACTAGGTCAGGATATTAAACCTCCTCCATGTATATCTCACTAGGTCAGGATATTAAACCTCCTCCATGTATATCTCACTAGGTCAGGTATTAAACCTCCTCCATGTATATCTCACTAGGTCAGGATATTAAACCTCCATGTATATCTCACTAGGTCAGGATATTAAAACCTCCTCCATGTATATCTCACTAGGTCAGGATATTAAACCTCCTCCATGTATATCTCACTAGGTCAGGATATTAAACCTCCATGTATATCTCACTAGGTCAGGATATTAAACCTCCTCCATGTATATCTCACTAGGTCAGGATATTAAACCTCCTCCATGTATATCTCACTAGGTCAGGATATTAAACCTCCTCCATGTATATCTCACTAGGTCAGGATATTAAACCTCCTCCATGTATATCTCACTAGGTCAGGATATTAAACCTCCTCCATGTATATCTCACTAGGTCAGGATATTAAACCTCCTCCATGTATATCTCACTAGGTCAGGATATTAAACCTCCTCCATGTATATCTCACTAGGTCAGGATATTAAACCTCCATGTATATCTCACTAGGTCAGGATATTAAACCTCCTCCATGTATATCTCACTAGGTCAGGATATTAAACCTCCTCCATGTATATCTCACTAGGTCAGGATATTAAACCTCCTCCATGTATATCTCACTAGGTCAGGGTATTAAACCTCCTCCATGTATATCTCACTAGGTCAGGATATTAAACCTCCTCCATGTATATCTCACTAGGTCAGGATATTAAACCTCCTCCATGTATATCTCACTAGGTCAGGATATTAAACCTCCTCCATGTATATCTCACTAGGTCAGGATATTAACCTCCTCCATGTATATCTCACTAGGTCAGGGTATTAAACCTCCTCCATGTATATCTCACTAGGTCAGGATATTAAACCTCCTCCATGTATATCTCACTAGGTCAGGATATTAAACCTCCTCCATGTATATCTCACTAGGTCAGGGTATTAAACCTCCTCCATGTATATCTCACTAGGTCAGGATATTAAACCTCCTCCATGTATATCTCACTAGGTCAGGATATTAAACCTCCTCCATGTATATCTCACTAGGTCAGGATATTAAACCTCCTCCATGTATATCTCACTAGGTCAGGATATTAAACCTCCTCCATGTATATCTCACTAGGTCAGGATATTAAACCTCCTCCATGTATATCTCACTAGGTCAGGATATTAAACCTCCTCCATGTATATCTCACTAGGTCAGGATATTAAACCTCCTCCATGTATATCTCACTAGGTCAGGATATTAAACCTCCATGTATATCTCACTAGGTCAGGATATTAAACCTCCTCCATGTATATCTCACTAGGTCAGGATATTAAACCTCCTCCATGTATATCTCACTAGGTCAGGATATTAAACCTCCTCCATGTATATCTCACTAGGTCAGGATATTAAACCTCCTCCATGTATATCTCACTAGGTCAGGATATTAAACCTCCTCCATGTATATCTCACTAGGTCAGGATATTAAACCTCCTCCATGTATATCTCACTAGGTCAGGATATTAAACCTCCTCCATGTATATCTCACTAGGTCAGGATATTAAACCTCCTCCATGTATATCTCACTAGGTCAGGATATTAAACCTCCATGTACATCTCACTAGGTCAGGATATTAAACCTCCATGTATATCTCACTAGGTCAGGATATTAAACCTCCATGTATATCTCACTAGGTCAGGATATTAAACCTCCTCCATGTATATCTCACTAGGTCAGGGTATTAAACCTCCATGTATATCTCACTAGGTCAGGATATTAAACCTCCATGTATATCTCACTAGGTCAGGATATTAAACCTCCTCCATGTATATCTCACTAGGTCAGGGTATTAAACCTCCTCCATGTATATCTCACTAGGTCAGGGTATTAAACCTCCTCCATGTATATCTCACTAGGTCAGGATATTAAACCTCCATGTATATCTCACTAGGTCAGGATATTAAACCTCCATGTATATCTCACTAGGTCAGGATATTAAACCTCCATGTATATCTCACTAGGTCAGGATATTAAACCTCCATGTATATCTCACTAGGTCAGGATATTAAACCTCCTCCATGTATATCTCACTAGGTCAGGATATTAAACCTCCATGTATAGCTCACTAGGTCAGGATATTAAACCTCCTCCATGTATATCTCACTAGGTCAGGATATTAAACCTCCATGTATATCTCACTAGGTCAGGATATTAAACCTCCTCCATGTATATCTCACTAGGTCAGGATATTAAACCTCCTCCATGTATATCTCACTAGGTCAGGATATTAAACCTCCTCCATGTATATCTCACTAGGTCAGGATATTAAACCTCCTCCATGTATATCTCACTAGGTCAGGATATTAAACCTCCTCCATGTATATCTCACTAGGTCAGGATATTAAACCTCCTCCATGTATATCTCACTAGGTCAGGGTATTAAACCTCCTCCATGTATATCTCACTAGGTCAGGATATTAAACCTCCTCCATGTATATCTCACTAGGTCAGGATATTAAACCTCCTCCATGTATATCTCACTAGGTCAGGGTATTAAACCTCCTCCATGTATATCTCACTAGGTCAGGATATTAAACCTCCTCCATGTATATCTCACTAGGTCAGGGTATTAAACCTCCTCCATGTATATCTCACTAGGTCAGGGTATTAAACCTCCTCCATGTATATCTCACTAGGTCAGGATATTAAACCTCCTCCATGTATATCTCACTAGGTCAGGATATTAAACCTCCTCCATGTATATCTCACTAGGTCAGGGTATTAAACCTCCTCCATGTATATCTCACTAGGTCAGGGTATTAAACCTCCTCCATGTATATCTCACTAGGTCAGGATATTAAACCTCCTCCATGTATATCTCACTAGGTCAGGATATTAAACCTCCATGTATATCTCACTAGGTCAGAATATTAAACCTCCATGTATATCTCACTAGGTCAGGATATTAAACCTCCTCCATGTATATCTCACTAGGTCAGGATATTAAACCTCCTCCATGTATATCTCACTAGGTCAGGGTATTAAACCTCCTCCATGTATATCTCACTAGGTCAGGATATTAAACCTCCATGTATATCTCACTAGGTCAGGATATTAAACCTCCATGTATATCTCACTAGGTCAGGATATTAAACCTCCTCCATGTATATCTCACTAGGTCAGGGTATTAAACCTCCTCCATGTATATCTCACTAGGTCAGGATATTAAACGTCCTCCATGTATATCTCACTAGGTCAGGGTATTAAACCTCCTCCTTGTATATCTCACTAGGTCAGAATATTAAACCTCCTCCATGTATATCTCACTAGGTCAGGATATTAAACCTCCTCCATGTATATCTCACTAGGTCAGGATATTAAACCTCCTCCATGTATATCTCACTAGGTCAGGATATTAAACCTCCTCCATGTATATCTCACTAGGTCAGGATATTAAACCTCCTCCATGTATATCTCACTAGGTCAGGATATTAAACCTCCATGTATATCTCACTAGGTCAGGATATTAAACCTCCATGTATATCTCACTAGGTCAGGATATTAAACCTCCTCCATGTATATCTCACTAGGTCAGGGTATTAAACCTCCATGTATATCTCACTAGGTCAGGATATTAAACCTCCTCCATGTATATCTCACTAGGTCAGGGTATTAAACCTCCTCCATGTATATCTCACTAGGTCAGGGTATTAAACCTCCTCCATGTATATCTCACTAGGTCAGGATATTAAACCTCCATGTATATCTCACTAGGTCAGAATATTAAACCTCCATGTATATCTCACTAGGTCAGGATATTAAACCTCCATGTATATCTCACTAGGTCAGGATATTAAACCTCCATGTATATCTCACTAGGTCAGGATATTAAACCTCCATGTATATCTCACTAGGTCAGGATATTAAACCTCCTCCATGTATATCTCACTAGGTCAGGGTATTAAACCTCCTCCATGTATATCTCACTAGGTCAGGATATTAAACCTCCTCCATGTATATCTCACTAGGTCAGGGTATTAAACCTCCTCCTTGTATATCTCACTAGGTCAGAATATTAAACCTCCTCCATGTATATCTCACTAGGTCAGGATATTAAACCTCCTCCATGTATATCTCACTAGGTCAGGATATTAAACCTCCTCCATGTATATCTCACTAGGTCAGGATATTAAACCTCCATGTATATCTCACTAGGTCAGGATATTAAACCTCCATGTATATCTCACTAGGTCAGGATATTAAACCTCCATGTATATCTCACTAGGTCAGGATATGAAAGCTCCTCCATGTATATCTCACTAGGTCAGGATATTAAACCTCCTCCATGTATATCTCACTAGGTCAGGATATTAAACCTCCATGTATATCTCACTAGGTCAGGATATTAAACCTCCTCCATGTATATCTCACTAGGTCAGGGTATTAAACCTCCTCCATGTATATCTCACTAGGTCAGGATATTAAACCTCCTCCATGTATATCTCACTAGGTCAGGATATTAAACCTCCATGTATATCTCACGAGGTCAGGATATTAAACCTCCATGTATATCTCACTAGGTCAGGATATTAAACCTCCTCCATGTATATCTCACTAGGTCAGGATATTAAACCTCCTCCATGTATATCTCACTAGGTCAGGATATTAAACCTCCTTCTATATCTCACTAGGTCAGGATATTAAACCTCCTCCATGTATATCTCACTAGGTCAGGATATTAAACCTCCTTGTATATCTCACTAGGTCAGGATATTAAACCTCCTCCATGTATATCTCACTAGGTCAGGATATTAAACCTCCTCCATGTATATCTCACTAGGTCAGGATATTAAACCTCCATGTATATCTCACTAGGTCAGGATATTAAACCTCCTCCATGTATATCTCACTAGGTCAGGATATTAAACCTCCTCCATGTATATCTCACTAGGTCAGGATATTAAACCTCCATGTATATCTCACTAGGTCAGGATATTAAACCTCCATGTATATCTCACTAGGTCAGGATATGAAACCTCCTCCATGTATATCTCACTAGGTCAGGTTATTAAACCTCCTCCATGTATATCTCACTAGGTCAGGATATTAAACCTCCTCCATGTATATCTCACTAGGTCAGGATATTAAACCTCCTCCATGTATATCTCACTAGGTCAGGATATTAAACCTCCTCCATGTATATCTCACTAGGTCAGGATATTAAACCTCCTCCATGTATATCTCACTAGGTCAGGGTATTAAACCTCCTCCATGTATATCTCACTAGGTCAGGATATTAAACCTCCTCCATGTATATCTCACTAGGTCAGGGTATTAAACCTCCTCCTTGTATATCTCACTAGGTCAGGATATTAAACCTCCATGTATATCTCACTAGGTCAGGATATTAAACCTCCTCCATGTATATCTCACTAGGTCAGGATATTAAACCTCCATGTATATCTCACTAGGTCAGGATATTAAACCTCCTCCATGTATATCTCACTAGGTCAGGGTATTAAACCTCCTCCATGTATATCTCACTAGGTCAGGATATTAAACCTCCTCCATGTATATCTCACTAGGTCAGGATATTAAACCTCCTCCATGTATATCTCACTAGGTCAGGGTATTAAACCTCCATGTATATCTCACTAGGTCAGGATATTAAACCTCCATGTATATCTCACTAGGTCAGGATATTAAACCTCCTCCATGTATATCTCACTAGGTCAGGGTATTAAACCTCCATGTATATCTCACTAGGTCAGGATATTAAACCTCCATGTATATCTCACTAGGTCAGGATATTAAACCTCCTCCATGTATATCTCACTAGGTCAGGGTATTAAACCTCCTCCATGTATATCTCACTAGGTCAGGATATTAAACCTCCTCCATGTATATCTCACTAGGTCAGGATATTAAACCTCCTCCATGTATATCTCACTAGGTCAGGATATTAAACCTCCTCCATGTATATCTCACTAGGTCAGGATATTAAACCTCCTCCATGTATATCTCACTAGGTCAGGGTATTAAACCTCCTCCATGTATATCTCACTAGGTCAGGATATTAAACCTCCTCCATGTATATCTCACTAGGTCAGGATATTAAACCTCCTCCATGTATATCTCACTAGGTCAGGATATTAAACCTCCTCCATGTATATCTCACTAGGTCAGGATATTAAACCTCCATGTATATCTCACTAGGTCAGGATATTAAACCTCCTCCATGTATATCTCACTAGGTCAGGATATTAAACCTCCTCCATGTATATCTCACTAGGTCAGGATATTAAACCTCCTCCATGTATATCTCACTAGGTCAGGATATTAAACCTCCTCCATGTATATCTCACTAGGTCAGGATATTAAACCTCCTCCATGTATATCTCACTAGGTCAGGATTTTAAACCTCCTCCATTGTATATCTCACTAGGTCAGGATTTTAAACCTCCTCCATGTATATCTCACTAGGTCAGGATATTAAACCTCCATGTATATCTCACTAGGCCAGGATATTAAACCTCCTCCATGTATATCTCACTAGGTCAGGATATTAAACCTCCTCCATGTATATCTCACTAGGTCAGGGTATTAAACCTCCTCCATGTATATCTCACTAGGTCAGGATATTAAACCTCCTCCATGTATATCTCACTAGGTCAGGATATTAAACCTCCTCCATGTATATCTCACTAGGTCAGGATATTAAACCTCCTCCATGTATATCTCACTAGGTCAGGATATTAAACCTCCTCCATGTATATCTCACTAGGTCAGGATATTAAACCTCCTCCATGTATATCTCACTAGGTCAGGATATTAAACCTCCATGTATATCTCACTAGGTCAGGATATTAAACCTCCATGTATATCTCACTAGGTCAGGATATTAAACCTCCATGTATATCTCACTAGGTCAGGATATTAAACCTCCTCCATGTATATCTCACTAGGTCAGGATATTAAACCTCCTCCATGTATATCTCACTAGGTCAGGATATTAAACCTCCTCCATGTATATCTCACTAGGTCAGGATATTAAACCTCCTCCATGTATATCTCACTAGGTCAGGATATTAAACCTCCATGTATATCTCACTAGGTCAGGATATTAAACCTCCTCCATGTATATCTCACTAGGTCAGGATATTAAACCTCCTCCATGTATATCTCACTAGTCAGGGTATTAAACCTCCTCCATGTATATCTCACTAGGTCAGGATATTAAACCTCCTCCATATATATCTCACTAGTCAGGGTATTAACAGATGTGGAACACACACACACACACACTCTCATATGTCCTCTCCACCCACAAACAACCACAACCACTTCCCGCACAAACAACCACAAGTTGTTCCATTAAGTCTAACTCAAAAGAAGACTCGATGTGCGAATGCTGGGCTAGCTAGACATGTAAATTGAGCAAGAATAGAGATTTGATTAACCAATGCCAAATCCTGTGTACAAACTAGTGAGTGAATGCTCTAGACTGCTACCTAGCTAGCTAGTTGACTGCTGTGGATAGCTAGTTGGCTGCTGTGGATAGCTAGTTGACTGCTGTGGCTAGCTAGTTGACTGCTGTGGCTATCTAGTTGGCTGCTGTGGCTAGCTAGTTGACTGCTGTGGATAGCTAGTTGACTGCTGTGGCTAGCTAGTTGGCTGCTGTGGATAGCTAGTTGGCTGCTGTGGCTAGCTAGTTGACTGCTGTGGCTAGCTAGTTGACTGCTGTGGATAGCTAGTTGGCTGCTGTGGATAGCTAGTTGACTGCTGTGGCTAGCTAGTTGACTGCTGTGGATATCTAGTTGACTGCTGTGGCTAGCTAGTTGACTGCTGTGGATAGCTAGTTGACTGCTGTGGATAGCTAGTTGGCTGCTGTGGCTAGCTAGTTTGCTGCTGTGGCTAGCTAGTTGACTGCTGTGGATAGCTAGTTGGCTGCTGTGGATAGCTAGTTGACTGCTGTGGCTAGCTAGTTGACTGCTGTGGATAGCTAGTTGGCTGCTGTGGATAGCTAGTTGACTGCTGTGGTTAGCTAGTTGGCTGCTGTGGCAACTAGCTAGCCAGTTGGCTGCTGTGGCTAGCTAGTTGGCTGCTGTGGCTAGCTAGTTGACTGCTGTGGCTAGCTAGTTGGCTGCTGTGGCTAGCTAGTTGACTGCTGTGGCTAGCTAGTTGGCTGCTGTGGATAGCTAGTTGGCTGCTGTGGCTAGCTAGTTGACTGCTGTGGCTAGCTAGTTGACTGCTATGGATAGCTAGTTGGCTGCTGTGGATAGCTAGTTGGCTGCTGTGGCTAGCTAGTTGGCTGCTGTGGCTAGCTAGTTGACTGCTGTGGCTAGCTAGTTGACTGCTGTGGATAGCTAGTTGGCTGTTGTGGATAGCTAGTTGACTGCTCTGGTTAGCTAGTTGGCTGCTGTGGCAACTAGCTAGCCAGTTGGCTGCTGTGGCTAGCTAGTTGGCTGCTGTGGCTAGCTAGTTGACTGCTGTGGCTAGCTAGTTGGCTGCTGTGGCTAGCTAGTTGACTGCTGTGGCTAGCTAGTTGACTGCTGTGGCTAGCTAGTTTGCTGCTGTGGCTAGCTAGTTGACTGCTGTGGCTAGCTAGTTGGCTGCTGTGGCTAGCTAGTTGACTGCTGTGGCTAGCTAGTTGGCTGCTGTGGCTAGCTAGTTGACTGCTGTGGCTAGCTAGTTGGCTGCTGTGGCTAGCTAGTTGACTGCTGTGGCTAGCTAGTTTGCTGCTGTGGCTAGCTAGTTGACTGCTGTGGCTAGCTAGTTGGCTGCTGTGGCTAGCTAGTTGACTGCTGTGGCTAGCTAGTTGGCTGCTGTGGCTAGCTAGTTGACTGCTGTGGCTAGCTAGTTTGCTGCTGTGGCTAGCTAGTTGACTGCTGTGGCTAGCTAGTTGGCTGCTGTGGCTAGCTAGTTGACTGCTGTGGCTAGCTAGTTGGCTGCTGTGGCTAGCTAGTTGACTGCTGTGGCTAGCTAGTTGGCTGCTGTGGATAGCTAGTTGGCTGCTGTGGCTAGCTAGTTGGCTGCTGTGGATAGCTAGTTGACTGCTGTGGATAGCTAGTTGGCTGCTGTGGATAGCTAGTTGACTGCTGTGGCTAGCTAGTTGACTGCTGTGGCTAGCTAGTTGACTGCTGTGGCTAGCTAGTTGGCTGCTGTGGATAGCTAGTTGACTGCTGTGGCTAGCTAGTTGGCTGATGTGGCTAGCTAGTTGGCTGATGTGGCTAGCTAGTTGGCTAATGTGGCTAGCTAGTTGTCTGCTGTGGCTAGCTAGTTTGCTGCTGTGGCTAGCTAGTTGACTGCTGTGGCTAGCTAGTTGACTGCTGTGGCTAGCTAGTTTGCTGCTGTGGATAGCTAGTTGACTGCTGTGGCTAGCAACACCACCAGCACCAGCACCACCACCACCACCAACACCACCACCACCAACACCACCAGCACCACCACCCCCACCAACACCACCAGCACCACCACCACCAATCAGTCTACACCACCAGTACCACCACCACCAGCACCACCACCACCACCCCCACCACCACCAGCACCACCACCAACACCACCACCACCACCAACACCACCAGCACCACCAGCACCACCACCCCCACCACCACCACCCCCACCAACACCACCAGCACCACCACCACCACCAATCAGTCTACACCACCAGCACCAGCACCACCACCACCAGCACCACCAGCACCACCACCACCACCACCACCAATCAGTCTACACCAATGCACTCACACCCGTCGTTACTATGACAACTAGCTTAGCCATGTCAGCAAATGACCGCTGTCTGAACACACACACATCCGAATGCTGTTTGGACAGTCAGTATTCCCAGAACTGATTTGAGCATTAAAGCCTGCAGTGTGAACAAGGCTTAAGTCTACTGGATAGATAGATACGCATGGCACTTTCACCTAGTAGTAGCCATCCCGTGATTATTCAACAGATATCTAGCCATCTTGCTTAACGTTGAGTCTAATAATAGAAAAGAAAGTAAGCTAAGTCCTCTACTAAAGTTAGGAGGTTAGCTAGCTAGGACTATTACAGGGAGTCACTAGTTACCACAGCCACAAAATCATGAAGGCCCACCTAGTTCTTAATGTGATTTAAAAAATAACGTTAACCACACTGCTAACCTTATGCCTAACCTTAAACAAAAGGGATACTTGTATCTACTTCCCCCAGAGTCAGATGAACTCTATTGTTATGTCTCTGTGTCCAGTATGAAGGAAATTAGAGGGTCGTTTCGTGAGACAATGCTAACTAGCGTTAGCGCGCTGACTGGTAGTCTATTGGTATACCTCAAACACCACGCAGAACATTAAAATGGTATCCACAAGTATATCTGACTCTGGGGATCTGGCCAAAATCAACAAGTATCATTTTAAGACTAAACAGCTCATTTTGACTTTGACTATGGTAACTAGTGGAAACCATTAGGGTTAATATGGAGTGGCAGGTAGCCTAGTGGTTAGAGTGTAGAGGTGGCAGGTAGCCTAGTGGTTAGAGTGTAGAGGTGGCAGGTAGCCTAGTGGTTAGAGTGTAGAGGTGGCATGTAGCCTAGTGGTTAGAGTGTAGAGGTGGCAGGTAGCCTAGTGGTTGGAGTGTAGAGGTGGCAGGTAGCCTAGTGGTTAGAGTGTAGAGGTGGCAGCTAGCCTAGTGGTTAGAGTGTAGAGGTGGCAGGTAGCCTAGTGGTTAGAGTGTAGAGGAGGCAGGTAGCCTAGTGGTTAGAGTGTAGAGGTGGCAGGTAGCCTATTGGTTAGAGTGTAGAGGTGGCAGGTAGCCTAGTGGTTAGAGTGTAGAGGTGGCAGTTAGCCTAGTGGTTAGAGTGTAGAGGTGGCAGTTAGCCTAGTGGTTAGTGTAGAGGTGGCAGGTAGCCTAGTGGTTAGAGTGTAGAGGTGGCAGGTAGCCTAGTGGTTAGAGTGTAGAGGTGGCAGGTAGCCTAGTGGTTAGAGTGTAGAGGTGGCAGGTAGCCTAGTGGTTAGAGTGTAGAGGTGGCAGGTAGCCTAGTGGTTAGAGTGTAGAGGAGGCAGGTAGCCTAGTGGTTAGAGTGTAGAGGAGGCAGGTATCCTAGTGGTTAGAGTGTAGAGGAGGCAGGTAGCCTAGTGGTTAGAGTGTAGAGGAGGCAGGTAGCCTAGTGGTTAGAGTGTAGAGGAGGCAGGTAGCCTAGTGGTTAGAGTGTAGAGGAGGCAGGTAGCCCAGTGGTTAGAGTGTAGAGGAGGCAAGTAGCCTAGTGGTTAGAGTGTTGGGCCAGTAACCGAAAGGTTGTTGGATCAAATCCCAGAGCTGACAAGGTATGTCGTTCTGCCCGTGAACAAGGCAGTTAACCCACTGTTCCTAGGCCAAGAATTTGTTCTTAACTGATTTGCCTCGTTAAATAAATGTTAATTCAAATTGGGCATCACTTTTTTAGGGGTATAAAGCAATAATGGTTGTTTGCACAGAGAGCAGCTATGGCAGCTTGCCAACAATACATGGATGTAGCTGTTATTGTGTCTCACAGAAATGGCTATTCAAGTTTGCTAGCTAGAGATTTTACAGCAACCCACAATCAGATTTATTTTCCTGTTGCGCAAGTTTAGCTTTTTGGCGTAGACAGCTCTCACTACAATCAAAACAAAAAACTTGTGCCACGCAACAGGAAGTAGTTAAGGGCCAAAATTCAACAAACAACAGTTCTACAATTTCTGTCAAAAAGTTCTAATAGGGAAAGATTCGAGTTTACTATGAGTTGAGAACAAAACCAACTCCTAGTAAACACTGTCTTGTCCCTCTGGACTAAACCAACTCCTGGTAAACACTGTCTTGTCCCTCTGGACAAAACCAACTCCTAGTAAACACTGTCTTGTCCCTCCTGGACAAAATCAACTCCTAGTAAACACTGTCTTGTCCCTCCTGGACAAAATCAACTCCTAGTAAACACTGTCTTGTCCCTCTGGACAAAACCAACTCCTAGTAAACACTGTCTTGTCCCTCTGGACAAAACCAACACGTTGGCTCAGTCATGTGGTGAGGACGCCCGTTGGCTCAGTCATGTGCTGAGGACGCCCGTTGGCTCAGTCATGTGCTGAGGACGCCCGTTGGCTCGGTCATGTGCTGAGGACGCCCGTTGGCTCAGTCATGTGCTGAGGACGCCCGTTGGCTCGGTCATGTGCTGAGGCCGCCCGTTGGCTCGGTCATGTGCTGAGGACGCCCGTTGGCTCGGTCATGTGCTGAGGATGCCCGTTGGCTCGGTCATGTGCTGAGGACGCCCGTTGGCCGGTCATGTGCTGAGGACGCCCGTTGGCTCGGTCATGCTGAGGACGCCCGTTGGCTCGGTCATGTGCTGAGGACGCCCGTTGGCTCGGTCATGTGCTGAGGACGCCCGTTGGCTCGGTCATGTGCTGAGGACGCCCGTTGGCTCGGTCATGTGCTGAGGACGCCCGTTGGCTCGGTCATGTGCTGAGGACGCCCGTTGGCTCGGTCATGCTGCTGAGGACGCCCGTTGGCTCGGTCATGTGCTCGGTCATGTGCTGAGGACGCCCGTTGGCTCGGTCATGCTGAGGACGCCCGTTGGCCTCGGTCATGTGCTGAGGACGCCCGTTGGCTCGGTCATGTGCTGAGGACGCCCGTTGGCTCGGTCATGTGCTGAGGACGCCCGTTGGCTCGGTCATGCTGAGGACGCCCGTTGGCTCGGTCATGTGCTGAGGACGCCCGTTGGCTCGGTCATGTGCTGAGGACGCCCGTTGGCTCGGTCATGTGCTGAGGACGCCCTTTGGCTCGGTCATGTGCTGAGGACGCCCGTTGGCTCGGTCATGTGCTGAGGACGCCCATTGGCTCGGTCATGTGTTGAGGACGCCCATTGGCTCGGTCATGTGCTGAGGACGCCCATTGGCTCGGTCATGTGCTGAGGACGCCCGTTGGCTCAGTCATGAACGGAGTCGGCTGAGCTCCATATGGGGTGTTGGACTCGTAACCTAAAGGTTGTTGGATCGAATCATCTGAGCTGACAAGGTACAAATCTGTCGTTCTGCCCTGAACGAGGCAGTTAACCCACTGTTCCTAGGCCATCATTGATAAATAAGAATTTTTTCTTTAACTTGCCTAGTTAAATAGAAGGTTACATTTAACACGAACAAAAATGTTTAAAAAAATAACTGGACACCAACTGGAAAGCGCAAGAGAGGCAAAAACAACATGGCAAATAATGTCTGGCTATTACAAGAGAACATAATGTCCTCTTGGCCTGGTTCTGAGGCAATACCAGAGTCCTTACAACACTGAAGAGAACAGCCTGGGGAGGAATAGAGATGGAGGTGGGGAGGGGAGGAGGGAGAGCGCCACAGGGGTAAGTAGTGTACTGTTTTACTATGAGGCAAGACCAGACTCAGGCAAGGTAGAGAGGAACAGAACAGAGGGAGAGGAATAGAAGGAGGAGGTAGAGAGAGGAACAGAACGGAGGGAGGAGGTAGAGAGGAACAGAACAGAGGGAGGAGGTAGAGAGAGGAACAGAACAGTGTGAGGAGGTAGAGGAGAGGGGAACAGAGGGAGGAGGTAGAGGAGAGGGGAACAGAGGGGGAGGAGGTAGAGGAGAGGGGAACAGAGGGAGGACAGTAGGGAGGAGGGGAACAGAGGGAGGAGGTAGAGGAGAGGGGAACAGAACAGAGGGAGGAGGTAGAGGAGAGGGGAACAGAGGGAGGAGGTAGAGGAGAGGTGAACAGAACAGAGGGAGGAGGTAGAGGAGAGGGGAACAGAACAGAGGAGGAGGAACAGAAGGAAGAGGGAGGAGGTAGAGGAGGAGGGAGGTAGGTGGACAGAACAGCGGGAGGAACAGAACAGAGGGAGGAGGGAGGAACAGAAGAGGGAGAGAGAACAGAGGGGTAATGAAGGAAATGACTAACACAGAGCTGGGAATGTAAGCTATTAATATTGACTTAATGTTGTGAATACAGAATGTACAATACTGAGTCTTAGTCACTGAGGAGGGAGGGATCAGTACATGGAGATCAGCGAAGAAGGGGAAAGAACTTACTACCTAAACACGCTGGCAGGAAGTTTGGCAACCGGCAGTTGTACAGTACAACCCTCCCCTGACCCCCTGCCACACCACTTTTCCATCTAGTCAAAGCGGCCTTCACACAGGAGGGCGACAGCCGCCGGTGACCATAGCAACGACATAAACAAACAACGCTTTAACACCGTAACGTATTTTACCTGCAAACGTAAATGATTCATACAAACAAACTGGGTAAGAAAACAGTGATTTAGCTATCTAGCTAGAGTGGGCTAGTTATCTGGTCCTGCTGTCTGACATGTTGTCACGCAGGCTATGTATTCTACTGTGATTGGTCAACAACGATGGCACCTCTTCACAAATTATCCACCGTCGGCCTTTAGTGATGTTTCTGTATTACAATGAGTCCAGGCCAAAGAGAGGAAGGGAGAGGGAACGGGGCAGAGAGAGGGAAGAGACCAGGAGAGGAAGGGTGAGGGAGAGGGAAGAGACCGAGAGAGGAAGGGTGAGGGAGAGGGAACGGGGTAGAGAGAGGGAACGGGGTAGAGAGAGGGAAGAGACCGAGAGAGGAAGGGAGAGGGAAGAGACCGAGAGAGGAAGGGTGAGGGAGAGGGAAGGGACCGAGAGAGGAAGGGAGAGGGAGCGGAGTAGAGAGAGGGAAGAGACCGAGAGAGGAAGGGTGAGGGAGAGGGAACGGGGCAGAGAGAGGAAGGGAGAGGGAAGAGACCGAGAGAGGAAGGGTGAGGGAGAGGGAACGGGGCAGAGAGAGGAAGAGAGAGGGAAGAGACCGAGAGAGGAAGGGTGAGGGAGAGGGAACGGGGCAGAGAGAGGAAGGGTGAGGAAGAGGAACGGGGCAGAGAGAGGGAAGAGACCGAGAGAGGAAAGGTGAGGGAGAGGAACGGGTAGAGAGAGGAAGGAGAGGGAAGAGACCGAGAGAGGAAGGGTGAGGGAGAGGAACAGGGCAGAGAGAGGAAAGAGACCGAGAAAAGAAGGGTGAGGAGAGGGAAGAGACCGAGAGAGGAAGGGTGAGGGAGAGGGAACGGGGCAGAGAGAGGAAGGGAGAGGGACGAGACCGAGAGAGGAAGGGTGAGGGAGAGGGAACGGGGCAGAGAGAGGAAGAGAGAGGGAAGAGACCGAGAGAGGAAGGGTGAGGGAGAGGGAACGGGGCAGAGAGAGGAAGGGTGAGGAAGAGGGAACGGGGCAGAGAGAGGGAAGAGACCGAGAGAGGAAAGGTGAGGGAGAGGGAACGGGGTAGAGAGAGGAAGGGAGAGGGAAGAGACCGAGAGAGGAAGGGTGAGGGAGAGGGAACGGGGCAGAGAGAGGAAAGAGACCGAGAGAAGAAGGGTGAGGGAGAGGGAAGAGACCGAGAGAGGAAGGGTGAGGGAGAGGGAAGAGACCGAGAGAGGAAGGGTGAGGGAAGAGACTGAGAGAGGAAGGGTGAGGGAGAGGGAACGGGGTAGAGAGAGAGGGAACGGGGTAGAGAGAGGGAAGAGACCGAGAGAGGAAGGGAGAGGGAGAGGGAACGGGGCAGAGAGAGGGAAGAGACTGAGAGAGGAAGGGTGAGGGAGAGGAACGGGGCAGAGAGAGGAAGAGACCGAGAGAGGAAGGAGAGGGAAGAGACTGAGAGAGGAAGGGTGAGGAGAGGAACGGAGCAGAGAGAGGGAAGAGACCGAGAGAGGAAGGGTGAGGGAGAGGGAAGAGACCGAGAGAGGAAGGGTGAGGGAGAGGGAAGAGACCGAGAGAGGAAGGGTGAGGGAGAGGGAACGGGGCAGAGAGGGAAGAGACCGAGAGGAAGGGTGAGGGAGAGGGAAGCGACCGAGAGAGGAAGGGTGAGGGAGAGGGAAGAGACCGAGAGAGGAAGGGTGAGGGAACGGGGTAGAGAGAGGGAACGGGGTAGAGAGAGGGAAGAGACCGAGAGAGGAAGGGAGAGGAAGAGACTGAGAGAGGAAGGGTGAGGGAGAGGAACAGGGCAGAGAGAGGAAGGGAGAGGGAAGAGACCGAGAGAGGAAGGGGTGAGGAGAGGGAAGAGACCGAGAGAGGAAGGAGAGGAGAGGGAGCGGAGTAGAGAGAGGGAAGAGACCGAGAGAGGAAGGGTGAGGGAGAGGAACGGGGCAGAGAGAGGAAGGAGAGGGAAGAGACCGAGAGAGGAAGGGTGAGGGGAGAGGGAACTGGGCAGAGAGAGGAAAGAGACCGAGAGAAGAAGGGTGAGGGAGAGGGAAGAGACCGAGAGAGGAAGGGTGAGGGAGAGGGAAGAGACCGAGAGAGGAAGGGAGAGGGAAGAGACTGAGAGAGGAAGGGTGAGGGAGAGGGAACGGAGCAGAGAGAGGGAAGAGACCGAGAGAGGAAGGGTGAGGGAAGAGACTGAGAGAGGAAGGGTGAGGGAGAGGGAACGGGGTAGAGAGAGAGGAACGGGGTAGAGAGAGGGAAGAGACCGAGAGAGGAAGGGAGAGGGAGAGGAACAGGGCAGAGAGAGGAAGAGACTGAGAGAGGAAGGGTGAGGAGAGGGAACGGGCAGAGAGAGGGAAGAGACCGAGAGAGGAAGGGAGAGGAAGAGACTGAGAGAGGAAGGGTGAGGGAGAGGCACGGGGCAGAGAGGGAAGAGACCGAGAGAGGAAGGGTGAGGGAGAGGAACGGGGCATAGAGAGGAAGGGAGAGGAAGAGACCGAGAGAGGAAGGTGAGGGAGAGGGAACGGGGCAGAGAGAGGAATAGAGAGGAAGAGACCGAGAGAGGAAGGGTGAGGGAGAGGGAACGGGGCAGAGAGAGGGAAGAGACCGAGAGAGGAAGGGTGAGGGAGAGGGAAGCGACCGAGAGAGGAAGGGTGAGGGAACGGGGTAGAGAGAGGGAACGGGGTAGAGAGAGGGAAGAGACCGAGAGAGGAAGGGAGAGGGAAGAGACTGAGAGAGGAAGGGTGAGGGAGAGGGAACGGGGCAGAGAGAGGGAAGAGACCGAGAGAGGAAGGGAGAGGGAAGAGACCGAGAGAGGAAGGGTGAGGGAGAGGGAAGAGACCGAGAGAGGAAGGGAGAGGGAGCGGAGTAGAGAGAGGGAAGAGACCGAGAGAGGAAGGGGTGAGGGAGAGGGAACGGGCAGAGAGTAAGGGAGAGGAAGAGACCGAGAGAGGAAGGGTGAGGGAGAGGGAACAGGGCAGAGAGAGGAAGGGTGAGGGAGAGGGCCGGGGGCAGAGAGAGGAAGAGACCGAGAGAGGAAAGGTGAGGGGGAGAGGGAACGGGCAGAGAGAGGAAGGAGAGGGAAGAGGCCGAGAGAGGAAGGGTGAGGGAGAGGAACGGGCAGAGAGAGGAAAGAGACCGAGAGAAGAAGGGTGAGGGAGAGGGAAGAAACCGAGAGAGGAAGGGTGAGGGAGAGGAAGAGACCGAGAGAGGAAGGGAGAGGGAAGAGACTGAGAGAGGAAGGGTGAGGAGAGGGAACGGAGCAGAGAGAGGGAAGAGACCGAGAGAGGAAGGGTGAGGGAAGAGACTGAGAGAGGAAGGTGAGGGAGAGGAACGGGGGTAGAGAGAGAGGGAACGGGGTAGAGAGAGGGAAGAGACCGAGAGAGGAAGGGAGAGGGAGAGGGAACGGGGCAGAGAGAGGGAAGAGACTGAGAGAGGAAGGGTGAGGGAGAGGGAACGGGGCAGAGAGAGGGAAGAGACCGAGAGAGGAAGGGAGAGGGAAGAGACTGAGAGAGGAAGGGTGAGGGAGAGGGAACGGGGCAGAGAGAGGGAAGAGACCGAGAGAGGAAGGGTGAGGGAGAGGAAGAGACCGAGAGAGGAAGGGTGAGGAACGGGGTAGAGAGAGGAAGGGGTAGAGAGAGGGAAGAGACCGAGAGAGGAAGGGAGAGGGAAGAGACTGAGAGAGGAAGGGTGAGGGAGAGGGAACGGGGCAGAGAGAGGAAGGGAGAGGGAAGAGACCGAGAGAGGAAGGGTGAGGGAGAGGGAAGAGACCGAGAGAGGAAGGGAGAGGGAGAGGGAGCGGAGTAGAGAGAGGGAAGAGACCGAGAGAGGAAGGGTGAGGGAGAGGGAACGGGGCAGAGAGAGTAAGGGAGAGGGAAGAGACCGAGAGAGGAAGGGTGAGGGAGAGGGAACGGGGCAGAGAGAGGAAGGGTGAGGGAGAGGGAACGGGGCAGAGAGAGGGAAGAGACCGAGAGAGGAAAGGTGAGGGAGAGGGAACGGGGCAGAGAGAGGAAGGGAGAGGGAAGAGGCCGAGAGAGGAAGGGTGAGGGAGAGGGAACGGGGCAGAGAGAGGAAAGAGACCGAGAGAAGAAGGGTGAGGGAGAGGGAAGAGACCGAGAGAGGAAGGGTGAGGGAGAGGGAAGAGACCGAGAGAGGAAGGGAGAGGGAAGAGACTGAGAGAGGAAGGGTGAGGGAGAGGGAACGGAGCAGAGAGAGGGAAGAGACCGAGAGAGGAAGGGTGAGGGAAGAGACTGAGAGAGGAAGGGTGAGGGAGAGGGAACGGTAGAGAGAGAGGCAGAGAGAGGAAAGAGGAGAGAGGAAGAAGGGTGAGGGAGAGGGAAGAGACCGAGAGAGGAAGGGTGAGGGAGAGGGAACGGGCAGAGAGACAGAGAGAGGAAGGAGAGGGAAGAGACTGAGAGAGGAAGGGGTGAGGGAGAGGGAACGGAGCAGAGAGAGGAAGAGACCGAGAGAGGAAGGGTGAGGGAGAGGGAAGAGACAGAGAGGAAGGGTGAGGGGAGGAACGGGGTAGAGAGAGAGGGAACGGGGTAGAGAGAGAGGAAGAGACCGAGAGAGGAAGGAGAGGGAGAGGGAACGGGGCAGAGAGAGGGAAGAGACTGAGAGAGGGAAGGGTGAGGGAGAGGGAATGGGCAGAGAGGGAAGAGACCGAGAGAGGAAGGGTGAGGGAGAGGGAACGGGGCAGAGAGAGGAAGGGAGAGGGAAGAGACCGAGAGAGGAAGGGTGAGGGAGAGGGAACGGGGCAGAGAGAGGAAAGAGACCGAGAGAAGAAGGGTGAGGGAGAGGGAAGAGACCGAGAGAGGAAGGGTGAGGGAGAGGGAAGAGACAGAGAGAGGAAGGGAGAGGGAAGAGACTGAGAGAGGAAGGGTGAGGGAGAGGGAACGGAGCAGAGAGAGGGAAGAGACCGAGAGAGGAAGGGTGAGGGAAGAGACAGAGAGGAAGGGTGAGGGAGAGGGAACGGGGTAGAGAGAGAGGGAACGGGGTAGAGAGAGGGAAGAGACCGAGAGAGGAAGGGAGAGGGAGAGGGAACGGGGCAGAGAGAGGGAAGAGACTGAGAGAGGAAGGGTGAGGGAGAGGGAACGGGGCAGAGAGAGGAAGAGACTGAGAGAGGAAGGAGAGGAAGAGACTGAGAGAGGGAAGGGTGAGGGAGAGGAACGGAGCAGAGAGAGGGAAGAGACCGAGAGAGAGGAAGGGTGAGGGAGAGGGAACGGAGCAGAGAGAGGGAAGAGACTGAGAGAGGAAGGGTGAGGGAGAGGGAACGGGGCAGAGAGAGGGAAGAGACCGAGAGAGGAAGGGTGAGGGAGAGGGAAGAGACCGAGAGAGGAAGGCTGAGGGAGAGGGAACTGGGCAGAGAGAGGGAAGAGACCGAGAGAGGAAGGGTGAGGGAGAGGGAAGCGACCGAGAGAGGAAGGGTGAGGGAGAGGGAAGAGACCGAGAGAGGAAGGGTGAGGGAACGGGGTAGAGAGAGGGAACGGGGTAGAGAGAGGGGACGGGGTAGAGAGAGGGGATGGGATAGAGAGAGGGAACGGGGCAGAGAGAGGGAAGAGACCGAGAGAGGAAGGGTGAGGGAAGAGACCGAGAGAGGAAGGGAGAGGGAAGAGACAGAGAGAGGAAGGGAGAGGGAAGAGACAGAGAGAGGAAGGGTGAGGGAGAGGGAAGAGACCGAGAGAGGAAGGGAGAAGGAACGGGGTAGAGAGAGGGAAGAGACCGAGAGAGGAAGGGAGAGGGAAGAGACTGAGAGAGGAAGGGTGAGGGAGAGGGAACGGGGCAGAGAGAGGGAACGGGGTAGAGAGAGGGAACGGGGTAGAGAGAGGGGACGGGGTAGAGAGAGGGGATGGGATAGAGAGAGGGAACGGGGCAGAGAGAGGGAAGAGACCGAGAGAGGAAGGGTGAGGGAAGAGACCGAGAGAGGAAGGGTGAGGGAACGGGGTAGAGAGAGGGAAGAGACCAGGAGAGGGAACGGGGTAGAGAGAGGGAAGAGACCGAGAGAGGAAGGGAGAGGGAAGAGACCGAGAGAGGAAGGGAGAGGGAAGAGACAGAGAGAGGAAGGGAGAGGGAAGAGACAGAGAGAGGAAGGGTGAGGGAGAGGGAAGAGACCGAGAGAGGAAGGGAGAGGGAACGGGGTAGAGAGAGGGAAGAGACCAGGAGAGGAAGGGTGAGGGAGAGGGAAGAGACCGAGAGAGGAAGGGAGAGGGAACGGGGCAGTGAGGATGAGCGGTGTATATGAGAGAGAAACCATCCCCTTACCTCACCACGGGGTTTAGTTAGTTAGTTAGTTAGTCTACATCCCTCTCAGGGTTTTGGGGGTGGTAACAAGTGATGCTGGAGTTAGTTTGTGTTAAATGTTTCTCTGCCCATAAAGGGTTGTACAGTGGAGTGTTGGAGGCCTGACAGGCTGAATAGTTCAACTGTTGAGTAGCAGGAACACAACTACAGTGTTTTCCCCTCCTCCTGCTTTCTTCTCTCTCTCTCTTTCTCTCTCTCTCTGTCTCTCTGTCTCTCTCTCTCTCTCTCTCTCTCTCTCTCTGTCTCTCTCTCTCTCTCTCTCTACTTTCTGTCTCTTTCTCTCTCTCTCTGTCTCTGTCTCTGTCTCTGTCTCTGTCTCTGTCTCACTCTCTCTCTGTCTCTGTCTCTCTCTCTCTCTCTCTCTCTCTCTCTCTGTCTCTCTCTCTCTCTCTGCTTTCTCTCTCTCTCTCTCTCTCTCCCTCTCTCTCTCTGTCTCTCTGCTTTCTGTCTCTCTCTCTGCTTTCTGTCTCTCTCTCTGCTTTCTGTCTCTCTCTCTCTGCTTTCTCTCTCTCTCTCTCTCTGCTTTCTGTCTCTCTCTCTCTGCTTTCTGTCTCTCTCTCTCTGCTTTCTGTCTCTCTCTCTCTGCTTTCTCTCTCTCTCTCTCTGCTTTCTCTCTCTCTCTCTCTCTCTTTCGTTCTTTCTTTTTTTTTTTTCTTTCTTTCTGCTTTCTGTCTCCTTTCCTATGGACCCAGGTCAAGATCACTGAATTATGATCCACTGAGCTTTCTGATTCATTGTTTTGTACTTGTACCGCTGAGCGCTGCCGAAATAGTGATCCAACTGATAACATTATTTTTAAGGTCCATTAAACACACATTAAATACAGAGGTATCTCACACACACACCCACACACAAAACATCTGGATGACCACTAATACAGAGGTATCTCACACACACACACACACACACACACACACACACACACACACACACACACACACACACACACACACACACACACACACACACACACACACACACACAAAAACGTCTGGATGACCACTAATACAGAGGTATCACACACACACTGTTTTCTGTTGTGCCTTGTTTTTATTGGCAACTGAACAGATCTTCCTGTACAATGAGTCCAATGCTGAATGGTGTGAGATGGGACCGTGTGTGTCTGTGTGTGTGTTCAGAAGTTTGGTGTGTGTGTGTCTGTGTGTGTGTGTGTTCAGAAGTTTGGTGTGTGTGTCTTTGTGTGTTCAGAAGTTTGGTGTGTGTGTCTTTGTGTGTTCAGAAGTTTGGTGTGTGTGTGTGTGTTCAGAAGTTTGGTGTGTGTGTCTTTGTGTGTTCAGAAGTTTGGTGTGTGTGTGTGTGTGTTCAGAAGTTTGGTGTGTGTGTGTGTGTGTTCAGAAGTTTGGTGTGTGTGTCTTTGTGTGTTCAGAAGTTTTGTGTGTGTTCAGAAGTTTGGTGTGTGTGTCTTTGTGTGTGTTCAGAAGTTTGGTGTGTGTGTGTTCAGAAGTTTGGTGTGTGTGTGTCTTTGTGTGTGTTCAGAACTTTGTGTGTGTGTGTTCAGAAGTTTGGTGTGTGTGTCTTTGTGTGTGTTCAGAAGTTTGGTGTGTGTTTGTGTACTTTTCAGCGTGTCTGTGTTTTGTATGTTGGAAGTTAATAGGTCATTGCTGGGGTCAGAGTTCAGGAATGTGTGAGTCTGCTGTCTGGGCCTGTTTGTCATGGCTGTGTTCCAGAGTCAACATTCCACTACTCCTCTGTATTCTGAGAACAAAATGTCATGTCTGTGTTCCAGAGCCAACATTCCACTACTCCTCTGTATTCTGGGAACAAAATGTCATGTCTGTGTTCCAGAGCCAACATTCCACTACTCCTCTGTATTCTGAGAACAAAATGTCATGTCTGTGTTCCAGAGCCAACATTCCACTACTCCTCTGTATTCTGAGAACAAAATGTCATGTCTGTGTTCCAGAGCCAACATTCCACTACTCCTCTGTATTCTGAGAACAAAATGTCATGTCTGTGTTCCAGAGCCAACATTCCACTACTCCTCTGTATTCTGAGAACAAAATGTCATGTCTGTGTTCCAGAGCCAACATTCCACTACTCCTCTGTATTCTGAGAACAAAATGTCATGTCTGTGTTCCAGAGCCAACATTCCACTACTCCTCTGTAATTCTGAGAACAAAATGTCATGTCTGTGTTCCAGAGCCAACATTCCACTACTCCTCTGTATTCTGGGAACAAAATGTCATGTCTGTGTTCCAGAGCCAACATTCCACTACTCCTCTGCTTTCTGAGAACAAAATGTTCCCCCTCTGTCTTTCGCTCATCCTCTTTCTCTCCTTTCTCCCGTTTCTCTGTCTCTCTTTCAAATTTGTATTTGTTCATTTAATTTAACAGTTATTTTAATGGGCAAGTCAGTTAAGAACACATTCTTATTTTACAATGACGGCCTCCTGTGCCAAACCTCCCCAAAGCCAAACCATCCCCTAACCCTCCCCTCCCTAACCCTCCCCTAACCCTCCCTCCCTAACCCTCCTGAGAACCCTCCCCAAAATCCCTCCCTAACCCTCCCCTAACCCTCCCCTCCCATAACCCTCCCCAAACCCTCCCCTAACCCTCCCCTCCCTAACCCTCCCCTCCCATAACCCTCCCCTAACCCTCCCCTAACCCTCCCCTAACCCTCCTCCCATAACCCTCCTCCCATAACCCTCCCCAAACCCTCCCTAACCCTCCCTCCCCTAACCCTCCCTCCCATAACCTCCCTAACCCTCCCTAACCCTCTCCCAAACCCTCCCAAAACCCCTCCCATAACCCTCCCCTCCCATAACCCTCCCCTAACCCTCCCCTAACCCCTCCCTCCCAAACCCTCCCCTAACCCTCCCTAACCCTCCCCTCCCATAACCCCTCCCCTAACCCTCCCCTCTGACGCTGCGCTCAATTGTCACATCCGTATTTCACCAAATAACTTGGTTTCTCTGTCGAGAAAAGCTAAGGGAGTAATATAATTAAATTGTAAAAAATAAATATATATATATATATAAAACAAAAAGTAAAAAAGAGTAAAAAATGTTTATGTAATTTGGGTTGGTTTATGGAGTGAATTTAGCTGGGTCCATGTCTTCTACAAAGGAAAGGTTGCCAGATTTGATAACATGTCGGATCCCCCTAACTGAGAACTTCCTTTATCCAATGAAGTAGGAGGAAACCCATCCTACCACTTAAATAGTAGAGAAGACGTCTAGCTAGAAGAGTAGTACATACATGTTGCCCATAGGACTGTTTAGAGGGGCCTCCTTCGGTGTCACTCCATAGATCCCCTGCGGTGTCACTCCATAGATCTGTTTAGAGGGGCCTCCTGTGGTGCCACCCATAGATCTGTTTAGAGGGGCCCCTGTGGTGCTACTCCATAGATCTGTTTCCCCCTAACCCTGCCACTCCTCTAGAAATGTTTAGAGGGGCCTCCTGTGGTGACCCATAGATCCCTCCTGCGGTGTCACCCATAGAACTGTTTAGAGGGGCCTCCTGTGGTGCCACTCCATAGATCTGTTTAGAGGGGCCCCCTGCGGTGTCACCCATAGAACTGTTTAGAGGGGCCTCCCAAGTGTATCACTCCATAGAACTGTTTAGAGGGGCCTCCTGCAGTACCACCTCCATAGAACTGGTTAGAGGGGCCTCCTGTGGTGCCACTCCATAGAACTGTTTAGAGGGGCCTCCTGCAGTGTCACTCCATAGAACTGTTTAGAGGGGCCTCCTGTGGTGCCAAACCCATAGATCTGTTTAGAGGGGCCTCCTCCACTCCATAGAACTGTTTAGAGGGGCCTCCTGTGGTGCCACCCATAGATCTGTTTAGAGGGGCCTCCCTGTCACTCCATAGAACTGTTTAGAGGGGCCTCCTGTGGTGCCATTCCATAGATCTGTTTAGAGGGGCCTCCCGGTGTCACCCTCCATAGATCTGTTTAGAGGGGCCTCCTGCGGTGTCACTCCATAGATCTGTTTAGAGGGGCCTCCTGTGGTGCCACCCATAGAAACCTGCAGTACCTCCATAGAACTGGTTAGAGGGGCCTCCTGCGGTGCCACTCCATAGAACTGTTTAGAGGGGCCTCCTTTGCCACCTATAGATCTGTTTAGAGGGGCCTCCTGTCGGTGTCACTCCATAGATCTGTTTAGAGGGGCCTCCTGTGGTGCCACTCCATAGAACTGGTTAGAGGGGCCTCCTGCAGTAAAAGAATATAGGGGCCTCCTGTGGTGCCACTCCATAGAACTGTTTAAGGGGCCTCCTGCAGTGTCACTCCAAGAACTGTTTAGAGGGGCCTCCTGTGGTGTTTCCATAGATCTGTTTAGAGGGGCCTCCTGCGGTGTCACTCCATAGAACTGTTTAGAGGGGCCTCCTGTGGTGCCACTCCATAGATCTGTTTAGAGGGGCCAGGTGTCACTCCATAGAACTGTTTAGAGGGGCCTCCTGTGGTGCCATTCCATAGATCTGTTTAGAGGGGCCTCCTGCGGTGTCACTCCATAGATCTGTTTAGAGGGGCCTCCTGCGGTGTCACTCCATAGATCTGTTTAGAGGGGCCTCCTGTGGTGCCACTCCATAGAACTGGTTAAAGGGGCCTCCTGCAGTACCACTCCATAGAACTGGTTAGAGGGGCCTCCTGCGGTGCCACTCCATAGAACTGTTTAGAGGGGCCTCCTGTGGTGCCACTCCATAGATCTGTTTAGAGGGGACTCCTGCGGTGTCACTCCATAGATCTGTTTAGAGGGGCCTCCTGTGGTGCCACTCCATAGATCTGTTTAGAGGGGCCTCCTGTGGTGCTACTCCATAGATCTGTTTAGAGGGGCCTCCTGCGGTGCCACTCCATAGAAATGTTTAGAGGGGCCTCCTGTGGTGACACTCCATAGATCTGTTTAGAGGGGCCTCCTGCGGTGTCACTCCATAGAACTGTTTAGAGGGGCCTCCTGTGGTGCCACTCCATAGATCTGTTTAGAGGGGCCTCCTGCGGTGTCACTCCATAGAACTGTTTAGAGGGGCCTCCTGCGGTATCACTCCATAGAACTGTTTAGAGGGGCCTCCTGCAGTACCACTCCATAGAACTGGTTAGAGGGGCCTCCTGTGGTGCCACTCCATAGAACTGTTTAGAGGGGCCTCCTGCAGTGTCACTCCATAGAACTGTTTAGAGGGGCCTCCTGTGGTGCCACTCCATAGATCTGTTTAGAGGGGCCTCCTGCGGTGTCACTCCATAGAACTGTTTAGAGGGGCCTCCTGTGGTGCCACTCCATAGATCTGTTTAGAGGGGCCTCCTGCGGTGTCACTCCATAGAACTGTTTAGAGGGGCCTCCTGTGGTGCCATTCCATAGATCTGTTTAGAGGGGCCTCCTGCGGTGTCACTCCATAGATCTGTTTAGAGGGGCCTCCTGCGGTGTCACTCCATAGATCTGTTTAGAGGGGCCTCCTGTGGTGCCACTCCATAGAACTGGTTAGAGGGGCCTCCTGCAGTACCACTCCATAGAACTGGTTAGAGGGGCCTCCTGCGGTGCCACTCCATAGAACTGTTTAGAGGGGCCTCCTGTGGTGCCACTCTATAGATCTGTTTAGAGGGGCCTCCTGCGGTGTCACTCCATAGATCTGTTTAGAGGGGCCTCCTGTGGTGCCACTCCATAGAACTGGTTAGAGGGGCCTCCTGCAGTACCACTCCATAGAACTGGTTAGAGGGGCCTCCTGTGGTGCCACTCCATAGAACTGTTTAGAGGGGCCTCCTGCAGTGTCACTCCATAGAACTGTTTAGAGGGGCCTCCTGTGGTGCCACTCCATAGATCTGTTTAGAGGGGCCTCCTGCGGTGTCACTCCATAGAACTGTTTAGAGGGGCCTCCTGTGGTGCCACTCCATAGATCTGTTTAGAGGGGCCTCCTGCGGTGTCACTCCATAGAACTGTTTAGAGGGGCCTCCTGTGGTGCCATTCCATAGATCTGTTTAGAGGGGCCTCCTGCGGTGTCACTCCATAGATCTGTTTAGAGGGGCCTCCTGCGGTGTCACTCCATAGATCTGTTTAGAGGGGCCTCCTGTGGTGCCACTCCATAGAACTGGTTAAAGGGGCCTCCTGCAGTACCACTCCATAGAACTGGTTAGAGGGGCCTCCTGCGGTGCCACTCCATAGAACTGTTTAGAGGGGCCTCCTGTGGTGCCACTCCATAGATCTGTTTAGAGGGGCCTCCTGCGGTGTCACTCCATAGAACTGTTTAGAGGGGCCTCCTGTGGTGCCACTCCATAGATCTGTTTAGAGGGGACTCCTGCGGTGTCACTCCTTAGAACTGTTTAGAGGGGCCTCCTGTGGTGCCATTCCATAGATCTGTTTAGAGGGGCCTCCTGCGGTGTCACTCCATAGAACTGTTTAGAGGGGCCTCCTGTGGTGCCACTCCATAGATCTGTTTAGAGGGGCCTCCTGCGGTGTCACTCCATAGAACTGTTTAGAGGGGCCTCCTGCGGTACCACTCCATAGAACTGTTTAGAGGGGCCTCCTGCGGTACCACTCCATAGAACTGGTTAGAGGTGCCTCCTGCGGTACCACTCCATAGATCTGTTTAGAGGGGCCTCCTGCGGTGTCACTCCATAGAACTGTTTAGAGGGGCCTCCTGTGGTGCCACTCCATAGAACTGTTTAGAGGGGCCTCCTGCGGTACCACTCCATAGAACTGGTTAGAGGGGCCTCCTGCGGTACCACTCCATAGATCTGTTTAGAGGGGCCTCCTGTGGTGCCACTCCATAGATCTGTTTAGAGGGACCGCCTGTGGTGCCACTCCATAGATCTGTTTAGAGGGGCCTCCTGTGGTGCCACTCCATAGATCTGTTTAGAGGGGCCTCCTGCACTGCCACTCCATAGATCTGTTTAGAGGGGCCTCCTGCGGTGCTACTCCATAAATCTGTTTGGAGGGGCCTCCTGCACTGCCACTCCATAGATCTGTTTAGAGGGGCCTCCTGCGGTGCTACTCCATAAATCTGTTTGGAGGGGCCTCCTGCACTGCCACTCCATAGATCTGTTTAGAGGGGCCTCCTGCGGTACCACTCAAAAAGTGTTAAACAAATCAAAATATATTTTCAGTTCTTCAAAGTAGCCACCCTTTGCCTTTGACAGCTTTGCACACTCTTGGCATTCTCTCAACCAGCTTCATGAGGAATGCTTTTCCAACAGTCTTGAAGGAGTTCCTACATATGCTGAGCACTTGTTGGCTGCTTTTCCTTCACTCTGCGGTCCGACTCATTCCAGACCATCTCATTTGGGTTGAGGTCAGGTGATTGTGGAGGCCAGGTCATCTGATGTATCACTCCATCACTCTCCTTCTTGGTCAAATAGCCCGTACTCAGCCTGGAGGTTTGTTGGGTCATTGTCCTGTTGAAAAACAAATGATAGTCCCACTAAACCCAAACCAGATGGGATGACGTATCACAGAATGCTGTGGTAGCCATGCTGATTAAGTGTGCCTTGAATTCTAAAATAAATCAGACAGTGTCATTAGCAAAGCACCCCCACACCATCACACCTCCTCCTCCATGCTTCACGATGGGAAATACACATGCAGAGATCATCCGTTCACCCAGACCACATCTCCCAAAGACATGGCAGTTGGAAGGAAAAATCTCCAATTTGGACTCCAAACCAAAGGACAGATTTCCACTGGTCTAATGTCTATTACTCATGTTTCTTGGCCAAAGCAAGTCTCTTATTCTTATTGGTGTCCTTTAGTAGTGTTTTTTTGGCAGCAATTTGACTATGAAGGCCTGATTTCACAGTCTCTGAACATTTGATGTTTATGTGTCTATTACTTTAACTGTGACGCATTTATTTGGGCTGCAATTTCTGAGGCTAGTAACTCTAATGAACTTATCCTCTGCAGCAGAGGTGACTCTGGGTCTTCCTTTCCTGTGGCGGTCCTCATGAGAGCCAGTTTCATCATAGCGCTTGGTTTTTGCGGCTGCACTTGAAGAAACTTGACATTTTCCGTATTGACTGACCTTCATGTCTTAAAGTAATGATGTACTGTCGTTTCTCTTTGCTTATTTGATCTGTTCTTGGTCTTTTACCAATTAGGGCTATCTTCTGTATACCACCCCTACCTTGTCACAACACAACTGATTGGCTCAAATGCATTAAGGAGGAAAGAAATTCCACAAATGCACTTTTACCAAGGCACACCTGCTAATTGAAATGCATTCCAGGTGACTACCTCATGAAGCTGGTTGAGAGAATGCCAAGAGTGTGCAAAGCTGTCAAGGCAAAGGGTGGCTATTTGAAGAATCTCAAATCTAAAACGTAATTTGATTTAACACTTTTTTTGGTTACTACATGATTCCATATGTGTTATTTCATAGTTTTGATGTCTTCACTATTATTCTACAATGTAGACAATAGTAAAATATAGAAAAACCCTTGAATGAGTAGGTGTTTTATATACTGGTATATACTGATATTCACTGGTAGTTTTATATAAACAGTAAATACATTAAGTCATACCTTTTTTCTTAGAATGATTTCCTGTTGCATTCAAAGATAATCAACCTACAGCACCAGTCTTAACTTCACTCCTCGTATTCAGAGATAATCAACCTACAGCACCAGTCTTAACTTCACTCCTTGTATTCAGAGATAATCAACCTACAGCACCAGTCTTAACTTCACTCCTTGTATTCAGAGATAATCAACCTACAGCACCAGTCTTAACTTCACTCCTTGTATTCAGAGATAATCAACCTACAGCACCAGTCTTAACTTCACTCCTTGTATTCAAAGATAATCAACCTACAGCACCAGTCTTAACTTCACTCCTTGTATTCAGAGATAATCAACCTACAGCACCACAGTCTTAACTTCACTCCTTGTATTCAGAGATAATCAACCTACAGCACCAGTCTTAACTTCACTCCTTGTATTCAGAGATAATCAACCTAGAGCACCACAGTCTTAACTTCACTCCTTGTATTCAGAGATAATCAACCTACAGCACCAGTCTTAACTTCACTCCTTGTATTCAGAGATAATCAACCTACAGCACCAGTCTTAACTTCACTCCTTGTGGTAATGAGAGATAAACATGGTAATGCTTTAAGTGATTGCACGTAAAGGAAGATAGTTCCTACATGATAGTGCTCGCTTTCTTATCCAACTGATCAAACTGTGAACCCCGTTCATTGCTGCTTGCAGGTATATATTTTTAATATGCTTTCTTTCTCTTCCATTAGGTTGGATGTCTACAGGAAAGTCCCCAAAGACCTGACCCAGCCCACGTACACAGGAGCTGTGGGTGAGTAGCCCTACACACACACACACACACACACACACACACACACACACACACACACACACACACACACACACACACACACACACACACACACACACTTTTCTCATGGTTCAGCTGGTCAACTCACCTTTCAGTGTGCAGGTATGTACCTGTCTCCTCATGGTTCAGTTAAGTCTACTCACCTGTCAGAGTGCAGGTATTTTATTTAACCAGGAAGGGCTCAATGGGGTTTAGAATCTCTTTTTCAAGAGCGCCCTGGCCAAGACAGGCAGCACCAAGTCATTACAAAAACATTACAGACAGACAACATGAAAAACTACAAGTAATCTAGTAAAAACCATTGAATTCACAAGAGTATAACAAAATCAGAAAACAACAAATTAAAAACATTGACAGGTCAGGGAATCAGCCTCAAAATCCTTCATCAGTGATTTAAAAACATCAATCGGAACAAGTTCTTCCAGTTTAAAAGTATTTTGTAAGGTGTTCCAAGGGAGGTGGCGTCAGGAACGTCTCCATTTAGGGAGGAACGTCTCCATTTAGGGAGGTCCAGTGGAGTCAGGAACGTCTCCATTTAGGGAGGAACGTCTCCATTTAGGGAGGTCCAGTGGAGTCAGGAACGTCTCCATTTAGGGAGGTGGCGTCAGGAACGTCTCCATTTAGGGAGGAACGTCTCCATTTAGGGAGGTCCAGTGGAGTCAGGAACGTCTCCATTTAGGGAGGTGGCGTCAGGAACGTCTCCATTTAGGGAGGAATGTCTCCATTTAGGGAGGTCCAGTGGAGTCAGGAACGTCTCCATTTAGGGAGGTGCAGTGGAGTCAGGAACGTCTCCATTTAGGGAGGAACGTCTCCATTTAGGGAGGTCCAGTGGAGTCAGGAACGTCTCCATTTAGGGAGGTCCAGTGGCATCAGGAACGTCTCCATTTAGGGAGGAACGTCTCCATTTAGGGAGGTGCAGTGGCCTCAGGAACGTCTCCATTTAGGGAGGTGCAGTGGCCTCAGGAACGTCTCCATTTAGGGAGGTGCGGTGGCCTCAGGAACGTCTCCATTTAGGGAGGTCCAGTGGAGTCAGGAACGTCTCCATTTAGGGAGGTGGAGTGGCGTCAGGAACGTCTCCATTTAGGGAGGTGGAGTGGCGTCAGGAACGTCTCCATTTAGGGAGGTGCAGTGGAGTCAGGAACGTCTCCATTTAGGGAGGAACGTCTCCATTTAGGGAGGTGCAGTGGCGTCAGGAACGTCTCCATTTAGGGAGGTGCAGTGGCATCAGGAACGTCTCCATTTAGGGAGGTGCAGTGGAGTCAGGAACGTCTCCATTTAGGGAGGAACGTCTCCATTTAGGGAGGTGGAGTGGCGTCAGGAACGTCTCCATTTAGGGAGGTGGAGTGGCGTCAGGAACGTCTCCATTTAGGGAGGAACGTCTCCATTTAGGGAGGTGCAGTGGAGTCAGGAACGTCTCCATTTAGGGAGGAACGTCTCCATTTAGGGAGGTGCAGTGGCCTCAGGAACGTCTCCATTTAGGGAGGTGGAGTGGCGTCAGGAACGTCTCCATTTAGGGAGGTGCAGTGGAGTCAGGAACGTCTCCATTTAGGGAGGAACGTCTCCATTTAGGGAGGTGCAGTGGAGTCAGGAACGTCTCCATTTAGGGAGGAACGTCTCCATTTAGGGAGGAACGTCTCCATTTAGGGAGGTGCAGTGGAGTCAGGAACGTCTCCATTTAGGGAGGAACGTCTCCATTTAGGGAGGAACGTCTCCATTTAGGGAGGTGCAGTGGCGTCAGGAACGTCTCCATTTAGGGAGGTGCAGTGGCGTCAGGAACGTCTCCATTTAGGGAGGAACTTCTCCATTTAGGGAGGTGCGGTGGCGTCAGGAACGTCTCCATTTAGTGAGGAACGTCTCCATTTAGGGAGGTGCAGTGGAGTCAGGAACGTCTCCATTTAGGGAGGAACGTCTCCATTTAGGGAGGTGCAGTGGAGTCAGGAACGTCTCCATTTAGGGAGGAACGTCTCCATTTAGGGAGGTGCAGTGGAGTCAGGAACGTCTCCATTTAGGGAGGAACGTCTCCATTTAGGGAGGAACGTCTCCATTTAGAGAGGAACATCTTCATTTAGGGAGGTGCAGTGGCGTTATACACCCCTGCTCACCACACGCTTTGATAGCTGGCCACTAGACTGACTTACCAATCTACATTTGTTTGGCTGACATGGGCTTATTGAGTGACTGTTGATGCACAACCACATTTTGAAACTGCACCTTGTGTATTCTGTTATTCTAACTCTCAGCAGTAAGCTGAGACCCCGACTGAAAACATCATGTATTTTTAAAATTGGTCCACGGGTCTATAAAACGGGGGGCAGCATATGGCCCGCGGGCCTCCAGTTGACCATCCCTGCTCTACACTCTCTCTCCTCCCCAACATACGATAGTGCATGCACTAGACGTATCTAGCGTCCTGCCCAGGCATCTGTAGGGAGAATTGAGGTGGGGGGAACTCTTTGCCTGCCCCCAAAACATTTCTCTGACAAATCTTTTTTAATAAATAATTATAATAAAACGTGGGCTTTTAAAAGGAAGATCAGTCATTCATTTATCATCAGAAATGAAGTAAACATGACCCATATGGGCATAACGCCACTAGGTAGGTGGATACCTGTCATTACTCAGGAGAAACGTAACCGTGTGTAAGAGAATGTTAATGATTACCTGTGCCCCGCCCCCTCTGCCCTCAGGCATTCTAGAACTGTCAGTCAGTCCTCTGGTATCCAGTGGAATCTTTTGTTTCTTTGTTCTGTCATGTTGTTTTCCTGTTTTGTCACCAGGCTGTCACCGTGTCGGGCGCCTGACAGTGATTATACACTGGGATTACTAGGAGATCAGCTATGTGGTTGTTTTGTTTCAGTTTACTAATCATTACCAGTGTTGATTCATCATTGGACCATCCCTGATGACATCACGGGAGGATGTCAACATTAACGTTGCCTTCTGACATCACTGGGGGGCAGGTCACATGTGTATGATGTCATTGAGGCTGAGTGAGTGTCTCTCCAGGTCTTGCCCTACTCCATATTGACCCCTGACCCCTAGCCCCTACAGAATGTTCTCAGAGGGGCACCCCTAGTCCCTTTGTGAAGACCGAAAGGTATAGTGTGATGAGATATGGTACCTTTTATTGTACAGTAGGATACCATCTTGATACCATAGTACTGCTAGTACTTACAGTAACCATTCCTTCCATGTCTAGGAATGACTATGCTAGTGTCTAGGGGTCCAGTTAGTTGTTGTTATTCTTCTAAACAGATAGACTCATAGTTCACATGTATTCACCACAGTGAACCCCTAAGAGCCACCCCCCCCCTTACAGAGCCTCCTCTCCCCCTTACAGAGCCTCCCCCTTACAGAGCCTCCTCTCTCCCCCTTACAGAGCCTCCTCTCCCCTTACAGAGCCTCCTCTCCCCCTTACAGAGCCTCCTCTCTCCCCTTACAGAGCCTCCTCTCCCCTTACAGAGCCTCCTCTCCCCCTTACAGAGCCTCCTCCTCCCCCTTACAGAGCCTCCTCTCCCCCTTACAGAGCCTCCTCTCCCCTTACAGAGCCTCCTCTCCCCCTTACAGAGCCTCCTCTCCCCCTTACAGAGCCTCCTCTCCACCCCTTACAGAGCCTCCTCTCACCCCCAGTGGGTTCAGTCCCCTTACACACATATACACACACACACACACACACACACACACACACACACACACACACACACACATACACATATACAGACACACACACACACGTACACACACACACATATACACACACACACACATATACACACACACACATATATACACACACACACACACACACACACACACACACACACACACACACACACACACACACACACACACACACACACACACACACACACACACACACATATATACACACACACACATATATACACACACACACATATATACACACACACACATATATACACACACACACATATATACACACACACACACACACACACATACACACACACACACATATATACACACACACATATACACACACACACACACACACATATACACACACACACACACACGTGTTGTAAGGTAGGGAAGGATTACGTGTCCTGTCCTATAATGAACCTGAATGACTGATCTGTGTTAGAGCGGCTGACACCATTCTATAGTGTTGTCTCAGTTAAACATTTACCTTTATGTAAACCTTCTTAGAATCAACACCACAGGACAGCTCGTCCAATGACGTTGCTCAACCACAAGATCACATGACACGCTGAGTACCTAGGAGACGGTCGCCGCGTAAACAAGCTTCACCTTGCTGAGAGAGCTCCCCATGACTCACTGTCCGACTGCGGTCACGTGGTCTCCATGGTAACGAGAGAACCGGATAGACCGCTGTTACAGACAACTGGTTAGCGTCCCAAATGGCACCCTATTCCCTACATCCTTATCGCCCTGGTCAAAAGTAGTGCACTACCCTATCGGCCCTGGTCAAAAGTAGTGCACTCTGTAGGGAACATGGTGCATTTGGGATGCGGGTCAGATCCTTCCT